>NW_005871057.1:10727192-10773191 GCF_000147115.1 Myotis lucifugus
ACAACAGCGGGTTCTTCGCCCATCCTCATGCCCTGCCCGCCCTCCACTGCAGACCCCATCCCTGTCTGCAGCAGCCCACTCCCGCTGCTGCCATTCTACATGCTAATGGCATGGAGCAATTGGGGCTGGCGACAATGGTGCGAGCAGGGCTGGAACCGACAGTGGGTGCAAGTGGTAGCTGCTGCCCCGATTGCACTTCAGGAGTAGGGGGAGGTGGAGAAGCCCTCAGGGGCATTTAGGGCCGGCAGCCACCACTCCCACCCGCTGATGGCACCAAGCGATCGAGACCAGTGCCAGGCGCTGTCAGTGGGTGTAAGCGGCGGCTCCGGTGCTGGCAGTGGGTGCGAGCAGGGCCGTCACCAGCAGTGGGTATGACCTGTGGCTCCAGCGCCAGTAGTGGGTGTAAGCGGCAGCTCTGGCGCTGGCAGTGGGTGTGAGCAGGGCCAGTGTCGGCAGCAGGTGTGAGCGCCGGTGGGTCTGCGGCACACGGGAGCAAAGAATTTTCAGTAACCACCAGAGGTTCGCCCCGATTACAGTGAGCAGTGCCCCACCTTGGTCTGGCATCCCCGCTCACCTGCTCCACCATCCCACCACCACGACCGACGCCCGCCATGTTCCGCACATCCTCCCTCATGGTCAGCGCATGTCATAGCGACCAGTTGTTCTGCCATTTGGTCTGTTTGCCTATTAGCCTTTTATTATATAGGACTAGAGGCCTGGTGCATGAAATTCGTGCATTCGGAGGCATCTCTCAGCCCAACCTGCTCTCTCTCGCAATCCCGGAGTCCTTGGGGGATGTTCGACTGACGGCTTAGGCCCACTCCCCTAAGCCGTCAGTCTGATATCCTTAGTGCTGCCACGGAGGTGGGAGAGGCTCCCGCCACCACCACTGCGCTCACCAGCTATGAGCCCAGGTCAGGGCTTCTGGTGGAGCAGCGCACCTACTGTGCCACCAAGGGGCAGCTCCTGCATTGAGCGTCTGACCCCTGGTGGTCAGTGTGCGTCATAGCGACCGGTCTTTCCACTGTTCAGTCGATTTGCATATTATCCTCTTATCATCCTACCAGAGGCCCAATGCACAAAATTCATGCAAGAGTAGGCCTTTGCCCTCACAGGGTGTAGAGTAGGGCCGCCCTCACAGCCCAGGCTTTGTCCAGAAGGTCATTTGGACGGTCATTCCACTGTTCAGCCGTTTGGTCGATTTGCATATTACACTTTTATTATTATAGATATTGACCTGTTTACTTGTTTTTCAGCCTTCCCCACTAGAATGTACATTCCTTGAGTGCAAGAATTTTTTTCATTGCTGTTTCTCAGCATCTAGAAGAGTGCTTGACACAAAGTAGGCCCTCGCCCTGACCGGTTTGGCTCAGTGGATAGAGCGTCGGCCTGCGGACTGAGGGGTCCCAGGTTCGATTCCAGTCAAGGGCATGTACCTTGGTTGTGGGCATATCCCCAGTAGGGGGTGTGCAGGAGGCAGCTGATCGATGTTTCTCTCTCATCGATGTTTCTAACTCTCTATCCCTCTCCTTTCCTCTCTGTAAAAAATCAATAAAATATATTTTTTTAAAAAAACAACAACAAAGTAGGCCCTCAACAAATAATTGTTAAAAGAATAAATGTAGAAAGTATAACATTTTTATGAATATGAGTTTTTTACTTCTTCATAAACTAATATGGTAAGCATAACAATTAAATAGGAAGAAAAAGGTTTTCAGGCATTAGATTTCCTAACTGTAATAAAGAATACTAAATTTACCTTCAATCTTGGCAAATCTTTATTTGCTTGTTCAAGCTGAAATTTTAGTTCAATATTTTCAGATGACAACTTCAAGTTTTCCCTCTGAAGCTCCTGTTCTCTTTGCCAATGATCATCTGACTCTATTTCTGAAGTCTTCAGGAAAATACAGTTAGAAACACTTTTAAGGTTTAATAAATAAAACCTGCATAAGACATACTGAATCAGAAAACACAATGCTAAAATGGAACATTTTCCTCAAAAGAATATGGAGAGCTCTGGCGAAAACAACCAAAAATAAGTAAGAATATAAAATTTGCAGGAGAAAAGGTCATATATTTTAGTTAATATTGAAAGCAAAGTCAAGTATCACTTAACAGTGTCTACACATATAATGAATGCTTCCATAAATACTCTCATAACAACTAAACTATAATGTTTTTATTTTCAGTCCAATAATAAAGTATGACTGTATTATACTCCACCTGCACCCCACTCCCAAATTCATATGCTGAAATCCTAACTCTCAGTACCTCAGGACCTTATTGGAGATAGGGCCTTTGCAGAGAAAATCAAGTTAAAATAAGGTCATTAGGTTGGGCCCTACTCCAATGACTAGTGTTCTTATAAAAAAAGGAAATTTGCACTCAGACATATAACAAAGAACAACATGTGAAGACACAGAGAGAAGACTGCCATGTAACAGATAATGAGAGAGGGCTGGACAGATACTCCCTCACAGCCTGAAGAAGGAATTAACCCTGCTAATACCTTAATTTTGGATTTCTGGCTTCCAGAACTGTGAGAATGCATTCGTGTTATTTCAGCCATCATATCTGTGGTACTTTGTTATGGTAGCCATAGCAAACCAATACACACAAGCCTACAAAAATAAGTGCGTCAATTCCTTCCTCCTTCTGAAAGCTTTCCTCATTCCTTGAGCTGAAGCAATCACTCCCTCATCAGGAACACTGTATTTGCATTTCCCTTGGCATGAATGCACTTTGGGTTTTACTTATGTTCATTTTTAATCTCATTCTTAACCACAGGTTATTTGAAAGAGAAATCTGTGCTTGATTACTTTTTTCTATAAAGTGGAAAGTCTCAAATTCTCAGTTACTTATGTAGTGGGGGGAAAAGGAACCATTATGAACCTGACAAAAGAAATGAGAATTAACTTTCATCCATTTTCTCTAAACATTTAAAGGTGTGATTTTAGTAAATGTTTTGAGAACTTAGGTGACTGAAATATCTTAGGTGGAAAGGATAAAGAAAAAAAAAGAAATGCTATTTGATTTCAATTGGGAAAAAACTTGTCTTATTCCATATTGTGTAAACTGCCCAAAAGTAGTGTGTACACAAAAAGTTCATAAACTGTAGTTAGGCTGTTAGACCTGCATTGAAATTCTGTTCTGCATCTTTTTTTTTATAAGTAATTCTTTTGTTTTAAACATATTTTGATTGATTACAGAGAGAGGAAGTGTTCTGCATCAATCACTAGAGATGTTATTCTCTAAGCTTCCCATGTAAATCACCAATAATACTCTGCAAAGTATTGTGGATATTAAACGTAGATAGAGAGTCTAACACAACATAGATAGCAATACATGTAAGTTCCCTTTTTTCATTATAAAAAAGTATCTATAATATCTGGAAAAAAAACCACTGAAGGAACTTGCTATGTATGTTAGAATGTCACACAGCATCACAACAAATTTTTATGGATATTATTCACTGTATGAAATTTTACTTGTAATGAGATTTTATAGCATGCTGTATTAGAAATTTCTAAGGCAAAACAAACACCTCTAAAGAGCCTTACTTTTGCTATTCTGTTACCTAATCTAATCATTTCAAGTGAGTACCAATGGTAAAACAGGGAGTACTAAAATGATTTAGGAAATGCATAGTCACTAATTTTGTAAGAACTAGTCAAATGTTAGTTTAAGAAGCTTATTAATAATTAATATTTTTTACAAATCCTACACAACTCTTTTTCATTTGTACTACATATGTATACTACTTGCTATAAGAAAACTAAGCTATCAAAGAAATAAAGGACTGCCATGTACTCAAACCTGGGGCCCGCCATTTCCTGGCTGGACTGGTACGTCAGTCTCAGAGTTAGCCTCCCCAGCACACTGATCCACTGCAGCAGCAACTGTGGCAGGAGCCTGGTCCTCCCGGGGAGATTCTTCTGGGTCTGTGCAGCTGCTGTGACTGAGGTCTTCAGCTATGTGTTCCTTTCCTTTCCCATTCTTCACTAGTTCATTCTCTTCTTTGACTTTATATTCCTGCTTATTATTTTCACAACAGTCTTGATTAATTTTCTCAATTTCAGGATCTGGATCATTTTCTAAACTGGAGTTAAAATCTGCCAAGGTATCATCATTTAGCCTAAGTAGACCTGATTTATTGTTTGGCCTTGCCTCAGATATATTTAACTCAGTAGGATCTACAACATAGTCTGCTTTGTGTTTTCTCTTCTTACTATGATACTGTAGAGCAGTGGTTCTCAACCTTCCTAATGCCGCGACCCTTTAATACAGTTCCTCATGTTGTGGTGACCCCCAATTTCATTGTTACAAATTGAACATAATTAAAGCATAGTGATTAATCACAAAAACAATACGTAATTATATATGTGTTTTCCGATGGTCTTAGGTGACCCCTGTGAAAGGGTCGTTCGACCCCCAAAGGGGTCACGACCCACAGGTTGAGAACCGCTGCTGTAGAGTATTTCTCAATTCCTGATGATATAAGTTGTCACTGGTATCTATTCCCTTCCCATTTTTATTTTTATTAAATATATTTTATTGATTTTTTACAGAGAGGAACGGAGAGGGATAAAGAGTTAGAAACATTGATGAGAGAGGAACATCAATCAGCTGCCTCCTGCACACCTCCCACTGGGGATATGCCCGCAACCAAGGTACATGCCCTTGACTGGAATCAAACCCAGGACCCTTCGGTCCGCAGGCCGACACTCTATCCACTGAGCCAAACCAGTCAGGGCTCCCTTCCCATTTTTAATTCTGAGCACTCTTAGGGTTTTGTTGTTGTTGTTGTTGTTCCTGTATAAAGTGTTCTTTTTGTGAAAAATATTGTGCCTGTATTTATTAACACTGTTAGAAAGGGTAGAAAGAGTACTTGTGTTATGTAACAGATTCTGCTTCAGGCAGAAAGAGAAAAAACATGAAAAGAGAAGAAAAACAATAATAAAAGAGTACATACTGAGTGATTTAAAGTAAGATTCTAACAATTCTTCATTAATGAGTCTTTATAAAGAACACTAAAAACACTGTCACATGTTTGATGGATAATAATGCAATAACATATTTTCCTACTTTACTTAATTGCATAGTCTTGCCACAGCAAACTCATAACAACTACATTTAAAGTCTCTAGAAATCATTTGTAATGAAGTTATATAAGCATCATAAGAATCTTAAGTTTACAGTTATTATATAAGAAGGATTAAAGAAGTTAATATATATCAGTAACTACTAAAAATAAAAGTTGAATTCATTGTATTAATACATATTAAGCACAGAGATATACTGGTTTTACCCAGATAAAGGTAAAAATTGATTTTACTTCCAAAGTTGACCATTAAAAAATATGAAAAGAAAAGCACTTACAGAAGGCCTAGAAGAGGCATCCTTTGAAGACTGTTTCTCCAAAGCATGAAGTTTTTCTTGGAGGTATCTGTTTTGTAAACGTAAATCTTCTATAACAGAATCTCGAGGAAGAGCCTGATGGGTCCTAAAAACAACAACCACAGTCTCTTTACTATCAAACTTCAACTTCTCACTGTGTTTTTTATATTAAACTATACAGGAGAGAATGAAAATATATAACATATTTATTTACACTGTACTTATTTTAAATACTAACTTATAAACTTTATAAAATTAAATTTGGACATGACTATTTACATTATAAAATGATCCTCAGATTAAATATGGCAGCAGAGTAGGTGGATGCTGCAGAGACATGTTCCCAGCTACAAGCTGGAATTACAACTGAAATATGGAAAGTCTCCGTGAATAATCAACGGAAAACTCATAGGAGAGAACCCTGATACCTAAGAACCAAAGGTGGAGACCGCATAGAGACTGGTAGGAGGGGTGGAGGCGCAAAAGGGTTGGCCAGGCACCCACAAACATGAAGTCCCAGAGAGATATCTCAGCTGGGGGGGGGGGGTTTTGCCACTGAGAACTCTAGGATCTAATCTCCAAGCTGGGCTCCCCAGCAGAGAGCACCAAATCTGAGGAGGGTACCCACACAATATCTAGCTGTGAAAAGTTGTAGGGTGCTATCTGCCAGGGAGTGGCAGCTGAAAGTTCGGGCACCCTCTTGAAGGACCAAAGCACAAAAATTCCCTGTGGAGCCACCCACCTTGTCCTCTGGCGGAGGAGGGGGAAGTGGAGCTATGAGAGCAGAACCCAGGACTGAAGACTTGGGGGATAGAGCTCAGAAGGCAGATACCCCAAGTTTCCTGGGCTGAGTTATTCCTTCATGTAGCGGAGAACATCTTTCCCACATAGACATTTGCCTTGCCTGGGGGGAAGACAGTCGACACACCCTATTGGAAAACACCTTGCCATGAGGCCACTTAAGAAATTAAAAGTAACAATTAGCCTCCAGGCAGAAGCAACTGCCCCATCCTGTTGAAAAAACTCTCACTACACCTGTGGGCGATTGCCTGGGGGCAATTAAAGTCAGAATCCTATTAGTCTGTAGACAGAGGCATCTCTGGAGGCTTTGAGTCTTTGCCTGATCCAATTAGTCAGAAACAGCCTTTAACACTTCCTGTAATAGAGATTGAGAAGTGTAGAGGATCTACCTAATACATAGTCACAAACCCAAACAGACAACCAAAATGAGGAGACAAAGAAACATCCCCCAAATGAAAGAACTAGTGAATTCTTCAGAAGAAGAGGTAAATGAAGCAGAGATAAGAAATTTATCTGAAACAGAGTTCAGAGTAATGATGGTAAAAATGTTAAACAGTATGAAAAAAGATATAGTAACTATGAAAAAAGAACAGTCTGAGATAAAGAATGGCATAACACAAATAAAGAACACATTGGAAGGAATACACAGCAGAATGGGGGAAGCTGAGGATCAAACCAGTGAATTAGAAGACAGAATTGAAAATATGACTTAATCAGAGAACTAAAATGAAAAAGCAATTAAAAAAACAGGAGGACAGCTTAAGGGAGCTGTAGGACAACGTGGAACATACTAATATTAGAATAGCAGGTGTGCCAGGAGGGACAGAAAGGGAGAAAGGAATAGAGAAGGTGTTTGAAGAAATAAGGTAGAAAACTTTCCTAACCTGGTAAAGGAAAAAGTCATAAAAGTTCAGGAGGCACAGAGAACCCTAAAGAAGAAGAACCCAAACAGATCCCATTTTAATTATGTTGAAAAAACTCTAAAATAATTAAAATGCCAAAAATTAAAGACAAAGAGAGAATCTCAAAGGTAGCAAGAGAAAAGAAAACTGTTACCTACAAAGGAGTTCCCATAAGGCTGACACCTGATTTCTCATCAGAAACTCTACAGGCCAGAAGGGAATGACATGAAGTACTCAAGGTAATGGAAAGCAAGGGTCTGAGACCAATATTACTATATCCAGCAAGGCTATCATTCAAAAATAGAGGGTCAAATAAAGAGCTTCCCAGACAAAAAAAAAGGCTAAAGGAATTCATCACCACCAAGCCAGCATTACAAGAAATGCTAAAGGTATTGCTGTAAGGGATTGCTGAGAAGGAGAAACAGAGAGAAAACCTAGCCATACAGAATTAAAATGGCTATAAATAAGTTCCTCTCAATAATAACCCTAAATGTAAATGGATTAAATGCTCCAATCAAAAGGTGTTGGGTAACTGAATGGATACAAAAACATGATCCAACTATATGCTGTCTACAAGAGACCCACCTCAAAACAAAAGACACACACTGGATGAAAGTGAAGAGCTAGAAAAAATTTTTCCATGCAAATGGAAAAGAAAAAAAAGCTGGAGTAGCAATACTCATATCTACAAAATAGACTTTAAAATTAAGGCCATCACAAGAGACAACAAAAGTCACTACATAATCCTAAAGGGATAGATCCAACAAGAGAATATAACCCTGGTAAACATATATGTACCCAATATAGGTGCACCTAAATATATAAAAAAACTTCTAGAGGGCTTTAGTGAAGAGATTGATAACAATAGAGTCACAGTAGGGGACTTTAACACCCCTCTGACTTCACTGGACAGATCTTCCAGACCAAAACTCTAAAGGACAGATGGATTTAATAGACATTTATAGAACATTTCACCCCAACGCAACAGAATATACATTCTTCTCAAGTGCACATGGATCATTCACAAAGATAGACCACATGTTAGGACAAAGGACAGACCACAAAAAATCTTTTCCAAATACTTCAGCCCACACAGATTCACATCATTAAGGAAAAAAAGAGCAATTAAACCTCTAAAGTATTTGAAGTTTTCAATCTAAAATATTTTGATTCCTGTAAAAACCGAAAAGGAGAATAAAAGGATTTAGTTTTGCTCTGAATATATAGGTTGACTAAGAAAAAAAAATAAGAGGGAAGAAGCCACTGCCAAGACCAGATAGTAACTATAAATAGGTGTCAAAGGAAAAAAGAATTCTTCAATCACATTTTCCTTCTCCATCAAGTGAAATTCTGAAGGATTAAGGAAACAATGACTTAATAGTGGTTCTCAACCTTCCTAATGCTGCGACCCTTTAATACAGTTCCTCATGTTGTGGTGACCCCCAACCATAAAATTATTTTCGTTGCTATTTCATAACTGTAATTTTGCTACTGTTATGAATCATAATGTAAATATCTAATATGCAGGATGTATTTTCATTGTTCGCGACCCACAGGTTGAGAACCGCTGACTTAGAAGAAAAGCAGATGGTATGTAAGTTAGAAGCTCATGAGTATTCCTATAAAGGAGCTCAACTTCACATGCTCACACTACATTAATACTGACACAACAGAACATGTTAATAAAGAAACACTAATGGTAATTTTTAAAGAGTAATAGAAAGAAAAACAAAGTAGAATAAATTGAAGAATGGTAAGTATCCTCATATCCAAATATTATAGGTAGGTACCCAACTTTACAATGATCATTTAACGTGATTCCAGATCATTTATAAACACCTTGAAGAGGAAGAAATGAATTAGGTAAAGCGAATCTACCTTCATCTTGGAAGAAAAGAGTGAAACAGAAATCTATAAACGGTTTTAACTGCTGTTGTTAGGATATGATTTTATTTTTCTTTGCACTACCAAGACAAAGCTTGGAAAGAGACAGCAAACCAGGAAAATCTCGAAGTATTTACTAAAGAGTGGCCTTCAGGGTTCTGGTTCTAGGTAAAGTGGAGTAAACACACCCAATCTTGTCTCCCAAATGCATGGAGCATCTACTTAAGAACTTGAAAAGTTAAATAGTTTACAGATTGGGACAAAATTCCAGACTTTGAAGTATTAGCAAACAGGTGATGAATTTACGTTTTCTTTTCCTCTGATATTTACTAGCTCAAACACATTACTTGAAACATTAAAGTGAGTATTACAACTGAGGGAGAGTGTTCTGGGGAAGCCTCCAAGTTCTAGCGCACAGAGTACAAGAATCCCTCATTCTTTCTTTCTTCTGTCTGGTCTTTCATGCCTCAACCCTCAAGCAATACCATAGGCAGTGGTGGCAGAGACAGCAATGGGAATCCAGAGGTGGCAAAATTTTATGGAGGGAAATCATTTCCTCCAATTAGCTGTGATTGGTAAGGTGGTAGGAAGAAAGTAGTTCCCCCACCTACCCTCACCTACTTCCGGCCCTTCTGTTGTTTGCCTGGCTGCAAATGTGCACAATTGCTGAAGTACACAGGATAACAGGGTAACTGAAGTGCCAGTTTGGTTGAAAGTACCTAAAGGGGCTGTAGGGAAACAGAAAGGGAGGAGCTTCAACAATTATAAAGTTGTTTATGAACTTCTGGGCTCACCCTTGAGCTGTACATGCATGGATCTGATCCTATTGTGAACACTGAAGACTCTGAGGACTGAACTAACAGAGAGAAGACACGTACCACACTGTCCACTGGGAGGTACACAGGCAGGACAGATGCCAATAGCACTCACTGATAATGGAATCAGAGCCCACAGAAAGCAGGTGGGAATTTTGGGCCTGAACCTATCCAGACCAACTACCTGCTATGTAGCTATTTTTATTATAATAGAATTTTCCATAGCATTTAACCAAAATCCAGCGTCCTATAATATATTATTCAAAATTTCAAGAATACAATTCAAAATTACATGGCATATAAAAAAGGAATATCTCAGCTCAGAAAAGCCATCAACAGAACCCAACTTTAAAATACGTAACGTTTACTAGTATTTTATCAGTTTCTATGGGTCAACCAGTTTCCTTCATTATAATGAACTAGAGGCCCGGTGCACAAAATTCATGCATGGGTATGGTCCCTAGGCCTGGCCTGTGATCAGGGCCATCTTCCCCAGCTGCCCGCAGTTGGCCCCACCCCCCGCCACCACCCACCCCTGGTTCGCTGTTCACCATCAGGCAATTGGAGCCTGCCGGCCGGGGAAAGGAACCAAGAGGTGGTCAGTGCACCTCACAGTGACTGGTCCAGCGGTTGTTCTGTCATTAGGGTCAATTTGCAAATTACTTTTATTATATAGGATAGAGGCCTGGTGCACAGATGGGGGCCAGCTGGCCTGCCCTGAAGGGAGCCCCGGATTGGGGTGGGAGTCCATGCTGGGGACAGGGCCGGCCTGGGTGAGGGTCTGTAGGCGGTTTGCAGGCTGGCCATGCTCCTGATCAGGGTGGGGTCCCCACTGGGGGGCGGGGCCGGCCTGGGCGAGGGGCTGCTAGCGGTTTGCAGGTTGGCCATGCCCCTGATCGGGGTGGCAGTCCCTGCTGGGGGCGGGGCCAGCCTGGGCAAGGGGCCGCGGGCAGTTTTCAGGCCTGCCATGCCCCCAGCTTTGTCAGGAGGGATGTCCGGAATGACGTCTGGAAGACATCCAGTCTATCTGGTCTAATTAGCATATTACCCTTTTATCAGTATAGATAGCACATTTCCAAGTAATAGTGTACCTCATATATGATATCTCATTTTCTAAGTCAAGATTTCTCTTTTTTAATTCTTCCAACTCTTTTTCTGACTCCAAAGCTTGCACTCCCATAACTTGATTAACAGTCATGCCAGTTGTTTTTAGTTTCCTCTGCAAAGTTAGTTTCTCTTTATCAACTCTGTGGGATTAAATAAGAAACATGAAAATATACCATCCACTGTGTGGCTTGTTCAATTTATTGAATTGCAGCTTACTCATTACAAGACCAATATACAAAAATCAGATTGTTCTGCATTTCCTAGGAGCTAACTTATTTTTAAATTA
This sequence comes from Myotis lucifugus, assembly GCF_000147115.1. Lineage (NCBI taxonomy): Eukaryota > Metazoa > Chordata > Mammalia > Chiroptera > Vespertilionidae > Myotis > Myotis lucifugus. The sequence continues at coordinate 10,738,385 of NW_005871057.1, forward strand.
TAGAAAACCCCATTTATAAGTTGTTAAAATATATTCAAAACACATTTTAAAGAAAGAAAATCATAGATAATAATTCATAATTAAAATTAGAGAATTTCTTATATTATCAAGAACAATAAAACTATATAACTTCCAGGTCAATTAAAGACTTTACACATAATTAATTAGGTTTACTTTACACTCACTTGGCAAAAAGATCCTTCACAGTATTCAACTGCTTTGTTAGAATATAGATTTCCCCTTCTTTCTCTTTTAACTTGTTTCGCATTCCCTCTATTTTGCTTTGCCATTTTTTACCTTCTTCCCACTTAATTAATTCTTCTCTAGCACTCTATAAACAATAATAAAGGAGGAAGAAAATTACCAATATTGTTTTCAATTTTAAGAGTTATCAGTTACAACTTACTAGAACAATGGTAAAATAATTCTTCTTAGAAAATAAATAAATAGGTTCTAACTTCTACAATTGTTAGACATGCCAAGCTATTAGGAAAAATGACCTTCAGTTTAAGTAGCCTGTATTTTATAACTTGACAATTACAATTCTGGAGAACAGTTTGAACTAATGATAACACCCTTATGGAGTCTTTACATGACGATTTTTAATATAGACAATCATGACTACAGTAAGCTTGTACCAAAGAATCTATATGTGTAAATGATCAACCCAATTCTGTCACCCCATAGCAATATCCTAGCATCCATGGCCCCTTCAAATCTTCAATGAACATTACTTTTCTGATTCAACAAATTATTTATTTAGTGCTAGATATGTACCAAGTACTACCTAAGAATAGAAGCAATGAATAAATCTAACAACAAAAAAATCTATCTTCATGAATATTAGAGTCCAGTTTATGTTGGTTGAGTGTACGGATTAGGGAAATGGAGTAAAATATAGAAACAAACAAACAAACAAAAAAACAAGAAAAGAAAAATTGTATTTATGTTAGTGTGATAAGTGCTAAAATGGCTGGGGGACAGGGAAGGAATTAGGGCCTTTTAGGGATAGGTGTCATGGCTTGTGATAATTAAGATAAAGTGTCCAAGAAAAGAGCAAAACAGTCCATGTACTTCACAAGTTTCAGATGTCCTACTGGGCACTCATATATTTAAAAATTCTGTTCACAACTATCTGAGCTAAGAACTTATATCTTCATTCTACCAAGCAATTTTTAATTATTTTACTATGTAATAAACTTTCTAGGAATGCCAACAGCCTTATAAAAGGAAAATCTGTACATATAATTTTGCTAAAAACTGTACCAACAATTGTGTATCATTTTAGAAATGAGATTATAAATGGAAATGCCACTGTGACATATGAGCTGCCAATAGAATATATTGTACTAGTATTAGTCTGCATTCATAGCTCTGAATTCACATTAACACAATCTAGAAGTGCAAGGACAAGACTACCTCATTATGACTTTTAGGGTAGTCATGCCAGAACATTTACATTTGCTGAAATATGAAAAATATATCAATATACTATTTTCATAATTTTTTTCTTTTATGCTTTTCCTTTATCTTTTATTTAGGACATTTATAATGATAAATTTGAAATTAAGCATGTAGGTACTAGTTTATATTAACAAGGAATTTCATTTGGAATAGTAAAGAAGACATTATGAAACACTGTATTTACTATAAAAAAAGAATGTTGGGGTTGAAAGGGTTAACAACCATAACTTTAAGTCAAACACCCAGCTGAAAGTCAAATGCCCAACTAACATAAGTTGCCCAGCTGGTGTGGCTCAGTGATTGAGCATCAATCCATGAATCAAGAGGTTGCTGGTTCGATTCCCAGTCAGGGTACATGCCCTGGTTGTGGGCTGGATCCCAGTAGCGGGGCATGCAAAGGCAGCCAATCAATGATGTTTCTCTCTCATCAATGTTTTTATCTCTCCCTTCCTTTCTCTCTAAAAATTAATAAAAAACATTTTTAAAAGTTGCCATCTCAAAACTAACCTTTCTCATACTGGCTAAGTTTTTAATCTCTTTTATTTAGTTTGGCTAAAAATTATCCTTTAAAAAAGTGTAAAAACTTCACTAAGTGTTTGATAGTCATTAACTTCTTTTTTTTTTTTCCCCTGAAATATAACCAGTAATTTTGTGTACCTCCAGAAATATAAATATTAGTTGGGGGCATAACGTATGTAGGTAAATTTTTCTGCATCATATATTGCTTTGTAGGGATTGAGTAATTCTATCCCATATGACATTACCCTCTTAAGTAAGATTTAGGAAAGAAAATAATTTAAAAATGAACAACAACAACAATAAAAACAACAAAGGCAAATGTCACCAAGGGTCTGTTCTAGACTGGGGAAGAGAAGGCAAGAAGAGAGGATGGAGAGAGAAGTAATCTTTTCATATTTTCTGTCCCAACAGCTTCTTACATGTAGATTTCAGAATAATGTTATTGCATTTAAATTTTTTCATTCACTCATCAAATACTGAGCATCTACTATGTGTCAGGGACTCTTCTAGGTGCTAAGGAGACAACAATAAACCAGACAGGCCATTTCTTGCCATCAAAGCTTGCAGACCAAAAGATGAACACATAGCTAAGGAAATCTCTAGTCTGTCAGATAGTAATAAGTCCTATGGAGAAAAGTAAAGTATCATAAGAAAAATAGGACTGCAAGGCATCGGGGTGGGTTTTTTAAAATACAGACAGGCTACAAACACTGTTTACAGAGGAAAAGGTGTTGAAATTTGTTTTTATACTCAATGAAAGGATTCTTTGAGTATAAAAACATTCATGAATTAGGAATGCCCAGCACTGTGTAATCTGAAAGAACATTCTCACAAGACTCCTAGCTATAAATTTTACTATTAGTGTAACTTTCTGTGTTCTCTTTCTATTTCTAGTTAGTAATAACGTCATACACTGGGATGAACTTGATGGCTTACAAAACACTTTCACAAATTATTTCACTGTCAAAATAATCTTGAGAAATTGGTAATAGAAATAGTATTATCTAATTCAAGGAGTAATAAGCTGAAACAGAGATTAGGAGTCCAGGGAAAGCCACAAGGCTATTGAGGTATTCTGATGGCAATCAGATTAGGAACTGGTATCCAAGGATTATTTAGACCTTTTCCCCAGGAAGGAGAGAGCAAAGAGAGCAATCTAGAAGGGTAAAGACATTTTGATCTTCCAGTTTTCACCAATAAAGCTTCTGACAGCAAGTATGCTGTGGTTCCATGTATATAAATGCAAGCATTTTCATCAAAATTATACTGACATTGGTCAATTTTGATACTTTTTGTAATATACTCTGTTAAAACATTTAGTCCCATTACCTATTTTCTATACAGAGTCATTAAAATATGTACTTTTCATGTTATGAAAATTTATTTTATAGATATTGAATATTTTCTGGGTAAATTTTTCCTAACCATAGTTCCTCCACTGTGATTTTCTTCAGGGGCAAACATTACCACTAGCATCAATATTTCCCAGGGCACTTTTGATATTTTCAATGCTACGAACAAGATAAAAGTCTTCAGTTTATCATTTATCCAAAATTAATTATATATATTTTAGCTAATGTTAGTTTTTCTTTGGATTGATTAATTCTATTTTTAATCCTCAGCCGAGGGCATGTTTACTGATTTTGGAGAGGGGAAGGAAGAAAGAGAGAGACAGAGAGAGAGAGAGGTATTGCTGTGAGAGAGAAACATTGATTGGTTGCTCCCTGATCAGGAATCAATCTGCAACCTTGGCATGTGCCTGACCGGGATGATGCTCCAAACAACTGAGCCATGTGGCCAGTGCTCTATCAGTAATTTTTATTATAAAACTAGAGGCCTGGTGCACGAAAATTCATGCACTCGGGGGGAGGGGAGGTCCCTCAGCCCAGCCTATGCACTCTCGCAGTCCAGGACCCCTCAGGTGATGTCCACCTGTCAACTTAGGCCTGCTCCACAGGGGATCGGGACTAAGCTGGCAGTCAGACATCCCTCTGGCAGCCCGGGAGCTCTCAGGGGGATGTCTGACTGTGGGTTAGGACTGCTCCCCTAAGCCACAGTCAGACATCCTTAGTGCTGCCTGGGAGGCGGGAGAGGCTCCCGCCACTGCCACCGCCGCTGTGCTTGCAGCTGTCAGCCCACCTTGTGGCTAAGCAGAGCACCCCCTGTGGGAGTACACTGACCACCAGGGGGCAGCTCCTGCATTGAGCATCTGCCCCCAGGTGGTCAGTGTGCGTCATAGTGACTGGTGGTTCCCCCATTAGGGTTAATTTGCATATTACCCTTTTATTATATAGGACTAGAGGCCCGGTGCATGAAATTCGTGGACTGGGGGGTGGGGTTCCCTGAGCCCAGCCTGCCCCTCTTACAGTCCTGGAGCCCTCAGTGGATGTCCTACTGACGGCCACAGTCTGGCAGCAGAGGCTCGGAGCAGTTGCCGTGTGTGTGTGTGTGTGTGTGTGTGTGTGTGTGTCCCCGCTGGGGGCCTGCTCCCCGCCGCATTGGAAGCTCAGAGTAGGCACTGTGTGTGTGTATGTGTGTGTGTGTGTGTGTGTGTGTGTGTGTGTGTGTGTGTGAGTGTGTGTCTTTGCTGGGGGCCTGCCCCCAGCCACACCGTGGAGGCTTGGAGCAGGTGCCCCTCTGTGTTGATCTCTCAGGCTCCTGGCCTCCACTGCGTGTTGTTCTCTCCCTTGAGCTGTGGCCAGGGTGGGGTGCTGCCTGCAGGCTGCACTTTCCTGCTCGCAGATTGCCATGGAGACCCAGGAGCATGCCCACCTGGGGGCTGCCTGCAGGCTGTGCTTTTCTGTTCTGGGATTGACCCAGGAGCAGGCCCATCTGGGGGCTGCCTGCCCTCTGCACTTTCCTGCTCTGGGATTGCCATGGCGACCCAGGAGCATGCCCACCTGGGTGCTGCCTGCAGGCCGCACTTTCCTGCTCGTGGATCGCCATGGGTTCCCGGCTGGCAGCGGGGCTTAGCGGGGCTTAGGCAGAACACGGGGGTCCCAACTGGTGGCGAGGCTTAGACGGCGCAGGGCTTAGGTGGCACACCGGGTTCCCGGCTGGGGGCGGGGCTTAGGCGGCACACGGGGGTCCTGGCCGGGGGCAGGGCTTAGGTAGTGTGGGGCTTAGGCGGCACATAGGGGTCCCGGCCGGGGGCGGGGCTTAGGTAGTACTGGGCTTAGGCGGCTCACGGGGGTCCCACCACCCTGTCTGCACATGGGGCCCAGGTGGCGGCTCGCACTGTCCCACCCTGCCTGCAGTATGCAAATTAGCCGTCATCTTTGTTGGCAGTTAATTTGCATATCATGCTGATTAGCCAATGGGAGGTGTAGCGAAGGTGCGGTCAATTACCATCTTTGTTTATTATTAGATAGGATAGTTTACTTAAATTGTATGAAAATTTTAAGCAATTTTTCTCACATTATAGAATCAATTAAAGAGTGGGTTGGTTACTTTAATATTGCTGTAAATACTGACTATATTCCAAGTCACATCGTTCACCCTGAAATAACAGTGCTGCCTATTGAAGGATAAAAGGACACAATTGGGTCAAGGTAGAAGAGAAAAATGCCCAGCTTTTTCCCCAAAGGTCAAATCACCAAATGTCAACAACTACATTGGGAGAAGTGATAAATAAATAAGCAAAATGTGCAGAGATTTTTGGATGTCAGGAAGATGACATGGACATGATGTAGTAATTTCCAAGTAAGAGTGACATTATAGGGGTCTCCTCAAGTACACTTGTCTTAGACTTCTCTACATTATTCAGTATCACTTAAAATATGTATTAGGTCCTCAAATTAATATAGTATATTAGCTATTCATCAATTACTTAACTTAGTCTTGTACCACCTTAAGTATATCAGTATGTTTCTCCACATACCTTTTCTTTCATAGGCTTTATTTCTACCTCATCCACTTTTCTTTCTAGTTGGCTTTCTAGCTTTTTAATTCTCTTTTGGAGTTCTTCAATTAAACTTTGTTTATTATCTATCAGAGTTTTGCCCTGAAAAATAATATGCATTTTAACATTTTATAAGTAAAAAAGTATCAAACAAAATACACACCAAATATTCCAACTACAGAAATTTTCTGAGACTATAGTTTACCAAACATTCTAAATGACACTACTGATATATAACATGGTAATTGTTTCTGCATTTCAGTAAGATGTACTTCTTTAAAATTATAAATACAGTGGAGACCACTGAAGGAATTAGCTAAATTAATCAAGGGGACATGCAAGCTAGTTCCAGCGAATATATGTGAAATTAAAAAGTGGGAATGAACTGCTACCTACATATAAATCAAAGATATTATCACAATATAAAATTACCTGTAATCCACTGGTTAGTCTTTTTATTTGCCTTTTCAGCTCATCATTCTCTTGTTCAAGTTCATCTTTCTCTCTAAGCACTTTATTATAGGCTTTTTGTTTTTTTTGTAGTTCATTAGTTAAGTCATTCAAATTATCAGTTAGTGAATTTTCTCTGTTTTTACTTGTTTTAAGAGCTTCTTTCAATGTTAAAAGATTTTCACTTAAATCTTCAATTTGTGACTAATGTATAAAATAAAGAAAAATTTAATTCATGAATCTTCATCAAATATTAATGATAAAAGCAATATAATATGAAATTACACCATTAAGACTTATGAAAAAAGTTTTTAATCTAAATGTTTAAATATAATGGAAAAAAACAACCACAAACTATATATATTCTTCCATCTTCATTACAATTAATCAAGTCTACTTTGAGAGAAAAATATAAAACAAAACATGAAGAAACAATCTAAAGCAATTCATCTTCAACAAATACCTAGGGCCAAAATTTTATCAAATAAGGACAAGTAAATGTTTCATTGTGGCTGAACTAATTTATTAAAGAAACAAGTACAATGTAGAATGTATACACAGTGTTTTAAACACTATGAAACTTCAGAGTAGTATAAATGAAATCTCTGACTTGAATTAATTTCTAATTTACTTTGTAAAGACAAGACATAAAAGGGTAACTGGCAATACTAGACAATATGCTTAAGAAAGTGTACATAGGAAGGAGGTCTTAGCTGTCCTATACATTAACAGTGATGGAAATACTGGTACTTAAAATATATTTTGTTGAGCCTGGCCAGCATGGCTCAGTGGTTGAGCATTGACCTATGAGCCAGGAGGTCATAATTCGATTCCCAGTCAGGGCACATGCCCAGGTTGCGGGCTCGATCCCCAGTGGGGGACATGCAGGAGGCAGCCAATCAATGATTCTCTCTCATCGTTGATATTTCTATCTCTCTCTCCCTCTCCCTTCATCTCTGAAATCAATAAAAAAATATTTTAAAAAATGTTTTGAATAAATTAATGCAGGCAAAAAGTATTACTAGTAATAATAATCATAGAAATGAGTAGTATATAATGCAGCTAGGAGAAAAACATAAATTTTCCCGGAGAAATTAGAAAAGGCTTTGAGGAAAAGGAGTTGAAGAATGTGAAGAATTCAGAGAAGGCGTTACAGGAAAAGAGAAAGGTATTAAAGAAGACATTAACAAAGGGTTATTACTTATTTATAATTATTAAATAATGGATTTTTACTGTCGACTATGCTCATAATCTTGATAGGTACAATGGAAGATTTAAAAAATCTGAGTAAGCCCAGCCGGTGTTGCTTAGTGCTTGAGCATTGACCTATAAACCAAGAGGTCACCGTTCAATTCCCTGTCAGGGCACATGCCTGGGTTGTGGGCTTGATCCCCAGTGGGGGGCATGCAGGAGGCAGTCAATGATTCTCTCTCATCATTGATGTTTCTATCTCTCTCTCCTTCTCCCTTCCTCTCTGAAATCCTACATAATAAAAGGCTAATATGCAAATAGACCAAACAGCAGAACAACCGAACAACCAGTCGCTATGATGTGCGCTGACCACCAGGGGGCACACGCGGAACATGGTGGGCGTCGCCTGCAGTGGATGGTGTAGAAGGTGAGCAGGGGCACCAGACCAAGGCGGGGCGCCGGTGGCTGTCATCGGGGCGAGCCTCTGGTCGTTACTGAAAATTCTTTGCTCCCACATGCCACAGTCCCGCTGGACACTCACACCTGCTCCTGGTGCTGACCCCAATCACTCGGTGCCGTCAGCAAGTGCAAGCAGTGGCTGTAGGCCCTGATTGCCCCTGAGGGCTTCTCCACCTCCCCCTGCTCTGAGGGGCGATTGGGGCTGGCAGCCGCTGCTCGCACCTGCTGATGGCACTGGTCCCGCTTGCACACGTTGCTGGCGCTGGCCCCAATTGCTCTGCATCATCAGCAGGTGCGAGCGAGGCTGGCACTGTCTGCATGTGGGAGCGGCAGCAGTGGAAGCAGGGCTGCCAGCAGATAGGAGACCAGGGGCCACGTTGGGAGGGACGGGGCGAGGGCGCAGAGGATGGGCTGAGACCCGCCCCATGCCCACCGCAGCCTCGCGGCCCACAGTTCCTTTCGAGGTGCACAAATTTGTGCATTGGGCCCCTAGTCAATAATATATTAAAAATTTATTTTAAAAAGTCTGAGTAAAATCTAATCATTATACAGTTTAATGGTAGTGAAGTGCATATACATATAAACAAAGAGCAAGTCAAAATTATAAACAAAAACAACATATAAAAAGATTTTTCATTTTACTTAGAATATAGTATATGAAACTTGTGTAAAGAAATTTAAAAATCATTATGAAATATATATATTTTTTGGGGAAAAAAGTTTAAACTACCAAACCTAACAGTCAGGTAATAAAATAATAAAATACATTGCCCAAAAATAATAATTTTAAAAATAGTTTTCAGAGCCAAGTAGCTCTATAGATTAAAAGTCAAGAACTACATGATTCTCATAAACTATTTCAGGGGATAAAAAAAGAAAGCTAATTAACTCATAAACTAGCAAAAACCAGATAGAAAATTCTGATATGGCAAAAGAAAGAAAAAAAAATCTACACACTAAAAATCATATGTAAATGTTTCTTAAATTTAATTCTATTAGGAAGAGTAGCTTATAATAGCCTATATTTTGCTAATTCCAAGATGATAATCAGTACATAAGTATAATAAAGATACTTATTATTAACAAAAAAAGGTGGATTCTCTTCTAATGGAATTATCAGGATTTTTTTATATTAATAAATGTGTTGATGTTCACCTTTAGCTCTTTGGTATGTCGATCAACAATCTGTTGAACATTGAGATTCGCCTCTTTCTGAGAGGTTGCAGAAATAATACGTTCTTCAGCCGCTGCTGTCATTTCCGCTCGGAGTTCCAAAAGTGCTCGACTAAGTGCCTAAAAATTATAACAGATATATCACTTTTTTTTGAAAATCTGATATCTTATATGAGCAATATATAATACTAAATATAACTAGGCTTTATTACTTTCAACTATTTTCCTAAAATGCCATATGTTTAAGCAAACATAATCACAAACTAATAACCCAACTTTTTCAAATAAATTTCCTTTAGTAACTGAATTCAATTATTTTAAAATTGAGTACAAGAGTTCAAAATCTTGACATTAAGAAGTTTGGGAATATAGCATTAAATCAGGAAACTTTTATTATAAAAACCAGGTATGTTTTGGTTTCAAATATCCAAATTTAGGTATTTATCCAAATTACTCAAGACATACTTCCATATGAAATTAATTGAATTTAAGTACATTAGGAAAGTTACAAGATTAAAAAAGGGCTTAGAATTTGCCAATAAATTTCTTGAGCTAGCACAGAAAAACAACAGTAACCTCTAAGACATTTGAGTATATCAAATCTGATAAATTAAAAAACTAATAAATCAGATAACCCAGTGACCAACTTCTTTTCATAAAAGTATCTCTGTAACCTTCTTCTTTAGCCTTTCTTATTCACTGTCATATCCCCCTAATAATCCCCAAATTTTTCAAAATTGTTCAGTTATTCAAATTGTTCAAAATAGCCTCACAGTAGCATAAAATCCCAGTAGAAAAGGAAAGGAAATAATGGAATAAGATCTTCTCTTATTTTCTACAGACAACCCACAAATCAGGCTGTTTAAAACAATTATCTTAAAAAACCCTACTTCACAGCATAAAATGAGGCTCAAACTCTTTCCTACAACAGAGAGAGAGATAACATCATCTCTTACAACTCTACTCTAAAAGCAATCTACCACATGTATTTCCTGAATGTTGACAATGTTCTGTTGTTACTTACTTTTTGTTGTTTCTCTTTAAGGGATAATTGGCTCTTTAACCTTTCCACTAGATTTTTCATTGTCCTTGTTGGAGCTCTTGAATTTGCTTCTTTTTGAGCCTGAAGTTCAAATTTTAAACTCTGTAACTCATTTTGGGACTGGGCCAGAAGGCACCTTAAATCCTCTACTTGTGTTTTCACTTTTTTCACTTCAGCTGCATGATTTTCTTGGAGCCTAATATCAGCAAACATATGTATTCAGTAAAGTGGTTGCTGCAATTAACACTTTGATTGACAAAAATTTTATATAAAAGCAAATGTTTGTCCTAAATATTCTTACAACCTAATCTTTTTAAAAAATATATATTTTATTGATTTTTCACAGAGAGGAAGGAAGAGAGACAGAGAGTTAGAAACATCGATGAGAGAGAAACATCCATTAGCCACCTCCCGCACACTCCCCATTGGGGATGTGCCTGCAACTAAGGCACACGCCCCCGACCGGAATCGAACCTGGGACCCTTGAATCCGTAGGCTAACGCTCTATCCACTGAGCCAAACCGGTCAGGGCACAACCTAATCTTTTTTAAAAATATATATTTTTATTGATTTCAGAGAGGAAGGAAAGGGAGAGAGAGAAACATCAATGATGAGAGAGAATCATTGATCGGCTGCCTTCTGCACACCCCGCACTGGGTATCCAGCCTGCAACCCAGGCATGTGCCCTTGACCAGAATCGAACCTGGGACCCTTCAGTCCGCAGGCGGATGCTCTATCCACTGAGCCAAACCGGCTAGGGCATTACAACCTATTCTTAATTCAAATCTCAAATAAATACAATTTTTAAAATTGCTTTAAAATATTTTTTATTGATTTCAGAGAATAAGAAATAGAAAGAAAGAAAGAACAAAAGAAAGAGAGAGAGAAAGAAAGAAAGAAACAAACAAACAAACAAACAAACAAACAAACATCAATGATAAGAGAGAATCATTGATCGGCTGCCCCCTGTACGTCCCTCCCTGGGGATCAGGAGATCGAGCCCACAACGCGGGCATGTGCCCTGACCAAAAATCAAACTGTGACCTCCTGGTTGGCACTCAACTATTGAACCACACTGACTGGGGCCAAATAAATACAATTCTTTATTCCACTTGACCACTCTTAAACTTAACATACTTTTTCTTTCTAGTTTCTGTCTACTATTTTTGGTTATGATTGCATCAAGCAATTTTGTGGCTCTAGACCAGTGGTTCTCAACCTTCCTAATGCTGCGACCCTATAATACAGTTCCTCATGTTGTGGTGACCCCCAATTTCATTGTTACAAATTGAACATAATTAAAGCATAGTGATTAATCACAAAAACAATATGTAATTATATATATGTTTTCCAATGGTCTTAGGCGACCCCTGTGTCGTTCGACCCCCAAAGGGGTCGCGACCCACAGATTGAGAACGCTGCTCTAGACACATAATACAGAAAATGAACATACAGCACTTTAAATACCATGTGCCAGGCAAGATGTGACTTTCCTCTTATCAGGGTTTCTCGATCATGGCACTATTGACTGTTTGACTGAATAATTCTTTATGAACTGTCCTCTGCATTGATGGCAAGGTGTTTAATAGCATCCTTTGCTTCTACACACTAGGTGCCAATAGTACCTCCTAGTTGTGACAATGGAAAATGTCTCCAGACATTACCAAATGTCCCCGGAGGAAGGAGGACAGCAATAATTACCTCAGTTGAGAACCACTGCCCTATATTGTCATTTTTCAAAGACAAAATGTACACTTTCACAGAAATTACATGTATTATTGTTTATGGTTCCAAAGTCACTAGTATTACATCTATAATACCTATATCTATAGACATGAAAATAGATACTATCAGCAGACTTAGTTAATGTGATTAATCCTATTGTTCATTCATCTTTAGTAAGTCATACTAAATTATATCCAGTTCACTTTGCATTTAAACACTGCATTAATAGTGTCAGCAATATGGAGACACAAATAAATTAAACTTTGACCAAAGAGAAGATTGTATTAAATTATGAACAAGTGTTAAACACTCTGAGACTTGTTGTTTTCAGCAGAAAAACTTGTCACTTTAATCATCAAATTGTGAAACTATAAGATTTTACTTAAGAAAACACAAGAATCTATAATTTTCTATACACTTCTAAGACAATAATATATGCATACTGTGGACAAAAAAGGGATACTGTAATAAATCTAATGGAAAATAACCTCAGGATGCTCTGATTATAAATTCTTAACTGAGCAGGTCATGGTAGGTAGCCATGCTCCAGACTTTAACTTCTTTAGTAAAAGGTTTATCTTTGCTCCAAGCGAGCTCTGCCCATTGTTTTTGTACATCTAGGTTAACGCACCTTTGAAATGCCTATTTTTTAGACCCCTGGAAGAGAGCACACAATCTTGTTAATTATTCCGTAATCCCTGCCTTGCTTTCTCCCACCTTCATGTAATCTTCCTTGCCGCTCTTTCCTTAATTCCAAATGCAAAAAAGAAACCGCAAACTGTCCTGGGAAGCATTGTTCTATCTATAGAGATCTTGCTTCCAGGCATATGTTCGGTTCAAATTAAACTCTAATAAACTCTTACAAAATTTTTCTACAGATTTAAATGTTCTCTGTCAATAATACCAATTTGCACACAGAGGATAAAAGTATAATTTTGACTAAAAAAACTAACTCAAGTATTTCAACTGGCAAAAGAAATTATATATACAAGGTAATTTCAAAAGATGATTATTTTCTGTACCCAGGGATTGGGTTAAAAAGCAGAAGCAACTTTATACTCTAAAACATGACAGAGACTTACTTTATCAAAATAACATCTCAGTTATAAAATTTAATAGAATGGGGAAAATTTGATTTAAAGGACACCATATGCTATTGCTAATTCTCTTTTAGAGAATAATCTCTTTAAAGTGGTAGCTTCTTACTAAAGCAAAAATAATGTTTATTTTGTTAGACGCATCTTGGATAAGTGAGTCAAAAAGGTTCTAGTAAGAGTTTCAGAGCTGGAATGCAATTATAAGTTGTTCAGCTTTCTCATTTATTCAGATAAGAAATCAAGGTGCAGAGAGTTAGTTCTACAATGATTATAAAATACATAACTATAAACCTATTTTAGGTTTAAAAATCTATATTCTGATAAATTAATTGAGCAATGTTTAAAATCTCTAATGCAGAGAATGAATGCTGTGAACCCTCTACTGTCACTATAATAAAAAAATAGTTAATTTTTCATACAACAAATATTTACTGAACCTCTATTGTGTGCCAGGAACTGTTATAGGCATATAACAAAAATTTATGTTTGTTACTTTACAATTTTGAAATTACTTTCTTATACAAGAACATCTGGCCTTCAAATAATCATCCTGAAGGAACCAGGTTAAATATTGTCATTTCCATATTACAGATGATGAAACAGAAGCGTAGAGGTTAAAAACAAGATTCTGGACAAGATTCTGGGTTGGTGCTTGAAACTAGACTCACTAGATTCAAATTTTGACTTTTCCACCTGCTCCCAGGCCTGTAACTGAGCCTCCCTGTGGCCTAGTTTCCTATGTGAAGAATGGGGAGAATATGACCTATGTCATAAGTGTCCTGAGGATAAAACAAGATAATATACATAAAGTTTTCAGAACAGTGCACATAGAAAACAGGTTTATCCTCATTATATCATTATTACTATTTGCCTATTGTTATAATACATTTCTAAGGCTTACCGTAATTTGGTATTTTCAAAATCTTTGATTTTTAACTCAGTGATTTCTTTTTGTCTCTCCAATTCTTGAGACACTTTTTTTAGTTTTATCAAAAGTGAAGCAAGAGAGTCATCTTGTTCTGCTACTGTCTGTTCCATCTCAGCCAAACGAATAAAATGCTTGTTGGTAGGAACTGGAGTAGGAGACTGTTTTAGTAAATCCTATGAAATGTGAATAAATTAGCTATAAACATGTATAATTCAATGCAATGCTTATTCCATAATTTTAATGTATTCCTCAAATAATCAAAAATAATATCTAATCTAAAATTTAATAAGCAATGAAAGCTTAAAGAAAACAGTTAATAGAGATCGGGTTCTTTGTATTCCCAGTATCTAGCGAAGTCCCTACATGTAGTGAAGTATCAAGAAATGTGGATTGAATTAATGAGTTAAGGTTCAAGGATGATAAGGTTTGCATATTAGGAGATGAAAGATCATTTCACACATACAGAAGACAAGATCAGCACCAAGTATAAGCTGAATTCAGAACATGAAAATCAGTTATAATGAGCAAAATTTGAAAACAAAAACAAAAATTGAGGTCAGATCATGGAAGGCTTTTAGTACATGGCTACAGAATTTAAACAAGATTTTATAAGCATCAGTCTAGGGAGAAGAATGATCAGAGTTGTTTTCAGAAGATTATTCTGGCAAAAAATAAAAAATAGGGTGGCTTCTACTCCCTCACCCCCCCAAAAAAGAGAGCTAAATTTTTCAAGTATACGATCTCAAAAATCTGTAAAGAATAGAACAAAGTTCTTAGACTCTTACCCAAGCTGTTTGTTTGAATTTATTGAGTGAACTATCAGCCTGTAGTTCTAATTTATGATGAAGAATATGAAGATCTTCTTCATGTTTCTTAACAATTTCTCTTTGCTCCTGTTTTATAGAAAATCAAAACTATATCTTAAATAGTGATTTAAATAAATTCACATTAGAATCTTAAATATCTGTTATCTTTAATCTTCCAAAATCCCTGAGACAGGGAAGGAACAATATCTGCATGCATATATTTACACCAGTATGCATTTTCACTAGTACACACTTCAAGTTGACAAGTCCAGCCTTGGATCATAATTTAATCTTAATATTAGAATAATATGTACCTATCATCTTTTAACTTATTTCTAGAAAAATTTTTTACGTTTTAAATGCAGATTTCCCCTGTCCACTACCACCAAAGTTCTAGCAAATCTGATTTCACTTATTACTACTAGTGAGACAGATTTCTAACTTTCTGACCTATAAACTCAACTGGTATTTTTCATTATCATGGTTTCTCTGTGACAGCTATTCCTGATTTAGTCAATCCATATGGGAAAGATTCACATATATAAACTGCCAGTTTTTCTGACAGATCTGTAATCTAATCACATGAAAGTGATAATTCCTAAATAGAATCATTTGAAAGGCAAGAAATGCACTACCACTTCAGGGCAGAATAATATTTGCATTAGATAGGTAGGTAGGTAGATAGATAGATAGATAGATAGATAGATAGATAGATAGATAGATTAAACAAACAAACAAACAAACAAATAAATTACCTCTCTGGCTTTTTCCAGAAGACGCTGATACTTCTTTAACATGTCTTCCTTCTGATTCAGCCTTGCTTGCATGTTTGCAATAGTCTGCTGAGCAATTTTCAATGTGTGATAGAACTGTGGTTCTACCTCCTTTCTGCCTAGTTCAGCTATAAGCTTTTCTCGTTCTGCGGTGGCAGGTAAACGAAGCCTGAGTTCGTTGATTACTTTGTCTCTTGACAAAATATTTTGCTCTGCTAACCGTAAAGCAGATTCTTTTTCTTTTAGCTTCTGCAATGATCAAATCATATTATTAAAGAATATTTTTTCTTTTAAAATCTTTCATCTGAACTTTAAATTAGTTACAAGTTTAGAGAGGAGTTTCCCTTTATTTTTCACAACATACTTAAAATAGCCAAAAGATGTTAATAAAGTTAAACTGATATTTTTATGTGACAGCTAAGTTATCTGGATGCATATTTTATTTGTAAGACTATTGCATGTGTTAAGAAACAATTATTATGAAAATGAAATTTAAGGTACTTTATTTAGATGTTATAGTTTTAGAACTAGAAATGTGAGGTGGTGCTAAATTTGGAAAAAAACTGTAATAAATTGTTCCTCTCACTTAAACCCATTGACTATCAAAGCACTAGAAGAGTAATTCATACATCAGCTGGGTATAAAAATTGGAACTTTACTGGCTCAAGTCAATAAATCACTATTATAAAATCTGGTTTATGAAAAAATAGAAAAAAAAAGTGTTGTCTATTCAAGAGGATTAAGGCAGATATTTTAAATGCAGTAACTCAATGAAAATTCACATAAATGATAAATCTTACAATTACTGAAGAAAATCTAAGTGTCCTCAATTGACTAAAAATATACAATTTTACTAGCAAAATTATTTTTAAATGTATTTACAATTAATAGATTTAGATGTAAACTAAGATGAAAATCATATTCAGTTTAAATTACTTTCCATATAATTAAATAAAGAAGATATTTGATCCTCTTAATCAAGTTGTAGGCCTAGATGAGTGGTTCTCAACCTTCCTAATGTCGCGACCCTTTAATACAGTTCTTCATGTTGTGGTGACCCCCAACCATAAAATTATTTTCATTGCTACTTCATAACTGTAATTTTGCTACTGTTATGAATTGTAATGTAAATATCTGATATGCAGGATGTATTTTCATTGTTACAAATTGAACATAATTAAAGCATAGTGATTAATCACAAAAACGATATGTAATTATATATGTGTTTTCCGATGGTCTTAGGCGACCCCTATTAAAGGGTCGTTTGACCCCCAAAGGGGTCGCGACCCACAGGTTGAAAACCGCTGGCCTAGATTAAAGAAACAAGTACTAATTTCTAGCTCTCCTTCAAACCCTTTAACCACCCACAAAAGGAATTAACTGAAACTGATTCAGAGTATACAACATACACTTCAAATAAACAAGGCTGAAAACAATTCTTGATCATACAAAAGAAGGTAATATATTGCTCATAAAACTACAATCAAATGTTCTTTTTGTTTCAATACAACTATTAGTGTGCCCCAAAGTAACAAGTAGTAATTAAATGAATAATTAATTCTAATTAGCCATATCTGTTTTTCTTTATTGCCTATTACAAGCATTATGGGAGAGTAGAAAAGGAGGGTAGAACTAGCAACAGATTCATCATTCTATACATTGACCTCATTAAAATATATTACCCATTTAAAAAATTCTACATACCCAATAATATACTAATCAAAATGCAAATTTTTCTAATTACCTCTTCTAGTGATTTACAAGTTGCCCGTGTTTCTAGAATTATTCGAACATTCTCCTTAATTTTTCTTAGAGCAATCTCAAGTTGATTTGGAAGGGGCAAGCTCGGGTCTGGCATTGATCCTATAACATCTTCAAACTATTAAAAATAGCATTAAAAAAAACAACAGTTGTAGCTTTGAAGGGAAGAACATTCATTTTTACAACTATATGATAAGACATGGTTAAAGCCCACTTATATTTGAAATATAAAAAGATAGCAAGTTAAAATTCCATCTCTGACATTAGAAAACATTACTGTGGCTAACATTATAGGCCATGCTACAGAGTAGCAAACAGGATTAATCACTCAGACCTTTTGTGCTGCATTTAGTATTTCATTTTGCTGACGGTCAAAGATGTCTAGTTGACGTTCCAGCTCAACTTCTCTTTGATCCCAGGCCATTTCCCTTTCTTCATGAAACTGAAAAAAGATATTTTGCATCAGACATACATAGAAACACTCACCAAGCAAACAACAGAAATTTTTACATACATTTTCTTATTTAATTCTCACAACAACCCTTTGAGGTCACTACTATTATTTTATGGGGAAAGGAAGTAAAGTCAAGAGAGGTAAAGTACCTTTCCATCAAAGAGATAGGCAGATATGGAGTCAGGATTTTAATCCATCCATGCATTCATCTATTCATCCATCTATCCACCTATCTATCCAAAATATATTTAATGACATGTACTATATGACAATCACTATTCTAGGCGATGCAAGCATAACAGTAAACAAAGCCAAGTCCCGCAGCCCCTCACCCCAGCTGGCCCCGCCCCGGATCGGCCTCTCCCACCCCCATGGAGTGCGGGGCGCTGGCCAACCACCCATGGCCCCTCCCCCAGGCCACTGGCCCCCGAACAGTCCCCCACCCCCATTCAAGGGCAGGGCTGGCCGGCCCACTGCCCCTCCCCATGGCCTGCCTCACCCCCGATCAGCCCCCAACACCCCAATTGGCCCACAGCCCCTCCCTCCAGCCAGCTCCACCCCCAATCGGCCCCCCCCACACCAATCGAGGGTAGGGCTAGCCAGCCAACCTTCCATGGCCCCTACCCTGGCTGCTGACCTTCGATTGGCCCCCCACCCCAATTGGGGTGGGGCCCACCAGCCAACCATCCACGGACCCTCCCCCCAGCAGGCCTGGCCCTGATTGGGCCCTGATCCACCCCGATTGGGACCAAGCCAGCTGAACCACCCCCCACCCCCACCCTGTGTATGAATTCGTGCACTGGGCTTCTAGTTTCATAGTTTCAACATAAATAAATATGCATTTGTATAATGGTTTAGAAAACAGAAATTAGAATATTTTATACCATAATAATGGATGCTAAATTCAAGTAAGAGAGTAATGTAGTCACTTATACAATGTTCTTTTTTTTAAAAAAAAATATATATTTTATTGATTTTTTTACAGAGAGGAAGGGAGAGGGATAGAGAGTTAGAAACATCAATGAGAGAGAAACATCGATCAGCTGCCTCCTGCACACTCCCCACTGGGGATGTGCCCGCAACCAACGTACATGCCCTTGACCGGAATCGAACCTGGGACCCTTGAGTCCGCAGGCCGATACTCTATCCACTGAGCCAAACCGGTTAGGTTTGTTCTTATGTTTAAAATCTTAGCAACAGCCCAGCTGGTGTTGCTTAGTGGTTGAGCATCGACCTATGAATTAGGAGGCCATGGTTTGATTCCCGGTCAGAGCACATGCCCAGGGTTGTTGGAGGCAGCCAATTCTCGCTCATCATTGATGTTTCTATCTCTCCCTTCCTCTCTGAAATCAATAAAAAAATATTTTTAAAAAGAAAATCTTAGCAACAAAACATCAAAATAAATATAAAATGAAACCTTGTTCTGCTGCACAATTTCTTCCTCCAGACTGCTGATTGTATGCTCATATTCAGAAATTATATTATTCAAATATTTTATTTCTTCTTTATCCTTGACTAATTCTCGATTTAATTTAAGCTCTTGAAGACGGAGTTCTTCTATTTTCATATGCCAACTAATTACCTAAAGATTTATAAATTATACATACAAATGTCAATGCTATATAAATAAGTATTTCTCCATATACTAATGATTTTAATTCAAATTAATAGACAC
Organism: Myotis lucifugus; assembly: GCF_000147115.1. NCBI lineage: Eukaryota > Metazoa > Chordata > Mammalia > Chiroptera > Vespertilionidae > Myotis > Myotis lucifugus. The sequence goes on from NW_005871057.1 coordinate 10,757,803, forward strand.
TATAATAAAATAAAATATAAAATTATTTTGGTGTCCCCCAAAAATGTATATACACTTTAACAGCTGATAGCTCAATTTTGAAAATGAAATGTATTTTAATAAACAATGCCTTTATAATGATTCAAAGTATGTGTATACATTTTTCGGGCCACCCTATATTTCTAGCCTAAAGAATAAAGTTTAGTTGCAAGATAATTATTTTTCACTTAACTGCTTCAAAAAAAGGTTAAAACAAAATTATATTAAAAATACATGCAGGCCTACTACTTGTAAATTTTAAACAAATAATGATTACAAAGAGTAGAATTGAATTGATAAGCACTATAATGTTTAAAAATTATAATTAGTATTTTATTAATATATAAACCTCTTAAGAGTATTTAAAATTCTGTTATTTTAAAACCTAAGTACTTCTACTAAAACCATTGCTTAGAAGAATCTCATTTAATTTTTACAAACAGACATTCAAATAGGCAAAACCCCTAATTTATAAATTCTAAATAAATTAAAATATATGTTAAATGTTTCTCATATAGGTACATATTAAGAACTTAAAATTATGTAACTCTTCTGGAAATACTTAAGTTAAAAATCACTGTTTTACCTTTTGGGCTCCCCGGGCATCCTTTAAAGTGCTTACTAACTCTTCTAACCCCTTTAACTTTAATTCCATCTCCATTGTTTTGTTCTCCATATTTCTATGTTCTTGTAGAGAATTTTTCATTTCTTGCATTATCTTCAGTTTGTCATTTTGTAACTGAATCATTGTCTTAGAGAACTTCTCCTGCTGTGCCAAGGGCAAAGCTCCACTGAACTGGCGTCGCAGGGACTGAATTGTTTGGCGCAGATGTTTTGCTCTGTTTCTCCCCTCCAAACGGGCATAATAGAGAGCCTGTTCTTTTTCATCCAGTTTCTGTTCTAAACGCAAATTATAGGCCTCCATCTTCTGCAGTTTTGATGTGACTGACTCCAACTTACCAAGAGCAGTAACCTCACTAATTTGAAGAGAGACAAGGTGTTGGTGCAACTTGGCAATTAGTGCCTTTTCGTCCGACTGTGCCTAATATAAAAAATACATATATTTGTTCCAAGTTTCAAGTTTTTGCTATGAAATTTATCATGAATTTAATATCAAAATTTACTAAACATTTAAAAGTGTGCTACATGAGATCCTATAAAAATCTAACCTTGCTTTAATACAAATTACCAAAAAATTAAAAAGCAAAAACAGCAGAAAAGCAGAATCAAATATGTGTAAAATCCAAATCTGGCAACTGGCTAAGTAACAGTTGGGATATTACGGTGGCTTTTTTTTAACTTCCATATGTAAACTATAATACTGATGTGTACAATGTTTTTCACTAATTATTAGTACTTGACAGATCAACTCAGGGATCCTCACACATTTCTTTTTCTTTTTTATTAATTCTTAAAAAAATAATGTGAGAATATGTGAAAAGCTATAAGAGAAAATATTGTTATGAAAGGCTTACTATTTCTCTTCACTGTCTTAACTCTGATCAGCAGTCAGCGCAATGCATTTATAGGCATTTAAATGCTTTTCTGTATTATGGTTTTTCGCATTAAGTTGTAACCTAATCAGACTATAATTAATAAGAATATGAGCCTCCTTGATATATTCTTCAGTTAAAACTATAAAATCATCCCAATATCTAATGTGAATTTAGAAAAAAGAAAAAAGAAAAAAATCTATACAGAAGAGCCAACGCTGTGCATACCTGATAGTCTAACAGCTGCATTCTGATGGACTCTACTTCCTTTTCCCTGGACTGTTGTTGTACATTCAAAATTTCAACTTGCCTTTTGGCAATGTCAGAAATCTCTCTCAGTCTAGGAAGTAATATTTCAGAAACAATTAGGTACATTTTTTAAGGAAATAAATACCAGGATTTCAAATTTTTAGAGCCTTGGAAAAGCCATTAGATTTCATCATCTCTTCTTCATATGAAATGCTAAAGCAAAGTTTCCTAAGTTGTTTCATGAAACATAATGCCCTGAGAGGTTAACATATGTTTCATGGAAAAACTCCATTTTCAACACCCCTCCTCCCTTGAAAATTCATAATACACAGTATCGTATTAAATGTTCTGAGAAGTTTTAAAGTGAAAATTATCTGAAACTATATATATATATATATATATATATATATATATATATATATATAGCATTTTCCAAATGTATGTGGCCAATAAAGGGGGGGCTTTATGGTAATTTATTAGATTTCCTATATGACTATGAGAAGACTACACAGGTAAAGTAAAATGCATTTTACTGTAGGCTGAATAATTTTGGTTCCGTGTGACAGATAACTTAGGTTTCCTCATATTGATTAGAAGTTCTCAATAACAGTTCTATAAGTTTTGATTAATTAAAATATAATAATGAATTACAATATAATTAATTAAAATGAATAATATAAGTTTATTTCAAAAGGTAAGGTGCATGAGATGAAAGGAAGAATTAAAAAGAAGTATTCTTCATAGTGAAAATGGTTAGAAATGACTGATATTCCCAAAAGGATATCAAAGCTCCAAAAAATGGCTATAACTACAAAAGGCCATAAAACCTTTTTCACTAATTATTTGTACTTGACAGATCAAATCAGGGATCCTTACACTTTTCTATTTATTTATTTATTTAATTTATTGGGATGACACTGGTTAACAAAATTATATAGGTTTCAGGTGTACAATTATGTAAGACATCATCTGTATGTTGTATTGTGTGTTCACCACCCCAACTGGGATCCTCACACTTTTCCACTGAAGTAACGCATGATTACAAAGGAGAGTGACTACATAGCATCTACCTGGCACATAGTATTTACACCTTACATATATTTTGTGTTCTAAGCAAATAAACTGTTTCCACACGTAAAATGAAAATAATAATGTTACTTCAGGGTTAGTAAGTATAATTGTATGAGTTAACATCTGTTCAATACCTAGCACAGTATACATCAGGGGTCCTCAAACTACGGCCCGCGGGCCACATGCAAATACAAATATTGTATTTGTTCCCGTTTTGTTTTTTTACTTCAAAATAAGATATGTGCAGTGTGCATAGGAATTTGTTCATAGTTTTTTTTTAAACTATAGTCCGGCCCTCCAACGGTCTGAGGGACAGTGAACTGGCCCCCTGTTTAAAAAGTTTGAGGACCCCTGGTATACATAGTAGATACCCAAAATGTAATCAAAATCTGAAATGTTTCCTTATATTTTTACAGTAACCTTCTAAACAGATAAAAGACATACTATTTCTTCCTTAATAAAGTGAAAAAAATTAAGTTTAAATAAATTAATGGTCCTCCCCCCAAAATATTTAATATGCAGAAGAACTACTTAATATTATTTAACCATATTCTTTTAAAAGGAAACCAGTATTAATTGCCACTAAGAATATTACTCCTGTATCACTGTAATTAGGTTTCTTAAAGACAAATTAGAATAGACACATCTAATCAAATGACCAAAAGATTACATGCACTCACTTTGACACTTCCACTTTTAGTTCCATTTCATTCTTCTCTAATTCTAGAATCCGTTGTCTATCAGCATCACTTACTGTCTTGCTCACACTACCAGCTAGTTCATCTCTTAACATCTGTTCCACCTTCTGTGCTTCCAAGTTTATTTTGGTAAGCTAAGAAAAAATAACAAAAAAAAGTTCAGATATATCAGCTTTTGAAGAGATTTTCCCTTTATTGTTATTTTTTAAATTTATCTCTACTGTTAAAAGTATTACAGATGCCTCTTTTTCCCCATTGACCTCCTCCATCATGCACCCACCACCACCCCAAAAAGGTTTTCCTTTTAATTTAGCTTTAGCATTCTGCAGTCCTCTTTACTTTAGTCCAGATACTGAATTGAGTGTGAAGTATTAAGAATAGATTGAAAAGGGTAAAGAGGGAAAGAATCAGAAACAAATTATGCAAACTCTGATTATATACCAACCCACACAAAGTCATTTATGTTAGGCAGCTCACAACCCAATGATATCAGAATTTCTGATATTCTTAATTTGCTAGGAATGCAGTACACTCATTATATTTTACTTTAATTATATAACCTATAAATAATCTAAATGAGTTAGTCTTAATATATATTTAGTGACAGTAAAATAAACAACATCATGCTTTAAAAATTATACTAATTCTCAAGGTAAAACAAATGTTACATGAATGCTACTTCATCATAAATTGCTGAATTTTTGTAAACTGTATTTATTGCCATCCACTTTAATTATTCTGAACATGTCAAAAAAGTCTAAAACCTCGTATTAGAATATAGTCTCTGAGAGCATGGATTGCTGTTTGAGGTATTTTGTTTCCTGCTATAACTCCAGCCCCTATGCAGTGTCTGGAATGAAATAGGCACTCAATAAATATTTGTTAAATGAATGGGTGGAAAGGCATTCCATTATTAAGCAATACACTTTTTTGCATATTAAATCTAATCATGTAATGCTAGTGAGAAATAACTCATTCACAAAAATATTTCTTTCTTTATAAACATTTAAAAACATCTTTTATTTTTATCCATTACATAAAACACAAGCACTCTATGAATATGCTACTTCAGAGATACAAACAAACCTCTTACATAATACAATGTCTACCATGACTAATTCCTTATTTTCCAATTACATGATAAAAACGATAACATCGAACCTCAGCAAATTTGGTTTCCAATTCAAAATTACGTTCTTCCATTTGTTTTAATGAAGTCTTTATGTGTTCATACATTTTCTGAGAATGTTCAGCCCGCTGCCTTTCATTTAATTCCTTCATCTCTAGCATAGTGATTTTTTTTGAAATAGAAGCAATCTCACTGTTGGTTATTGATTTCTTTGTCTTATCCATGTTAGATTCATTTCCTGTATACAACAATATTTAAGTTAATCTTATCAAAATTATATTCTAGATATTTTAGACTATGTTCAAGGGATAACACGAGTCTTTTAAATTATGACAGATCCAGATTCCAGTCATAGCTCTATTATTTTCTGTCTACCTGCTGCCTATCCCATTTAATCTCTCTGGAATTTACGTTCTTCATCATTCAAATGATAACAAAAACTATTCCTCGTCCTAACCGGTTTGGCTCAGGTGATAGAGAGAGCTTCAACCAAGGACTGAAAGGTCCCAGGTTAGATTCCAAAGAAGGGCACATACATTAGTTTCAGTTTCAATCCTTATCCCTGGTTGGGGTGCTTGTGGGAGGCAACCAATTGATGTGTCTCTGCCATCAATGTTTCTTTCTCTGTCTCTCTCCTTCTCTCATACTCTCTAAAATCAATAGAAAAATATTCTCAAGTGAGCATTAATAAGAGAAAAAATTCCTCATGGAATTATTGAAATGTAAAAGGTATACTGTAGATGGTGTCACAGGCAGAGAATCAAAAAAGGGAAAATACGTGTATTTTGTAAACTAAAAGGAGAAAAACTGTATAAGAAGCAACTCAATAAAACAACACTATTTTGTGACTATAAATGCAGTGACTTTATTTTAAAGTCTCATGGAGTCAAACTGAAAGTAAAATACGAAGCCATATGATTTAGGGATCTCACCAAATATCTTCTTTAACTATCAGTATTACTTGGCCTTTGTAAACATTGAATATCAAATATTTTAAATTATTGTATTGGTTATTAATCTCATCAATATTATAGATACATATATGCATATTTGTATATCTAAGATTATATAATACATATATGATATGGCTTTCTTTGGACATAAAAGTCTGTGGTTAAATCAAATGAGAACAAAATAAAAAAAAATTTACCACGAGAAGTCATCATATAGGATTACCATTAATTACTTAGTTGTTTTCTGAAAAGGAGAAAACTAATACTTTTGATTTGCATAACCCATATAACTCCAGGAGAAAAAAAAAAATTTGGTACAGTGTTTTATATTTTTGGAGAATCAATTAATAATATATTCAGGGAAATCAATTATTTTAAGAAACTAAGCAGTAATTCATAACACTAATAATAAGCTTGAGTTTTAGAAATGAATTTGCACAAAGACATATATTATTAAAAAAAACAGTTTTGGTGTCTGCCTCAGTTTTTAAAAAGTACTTCATTTTGTTCTGTATGTATCTTTAAACATACAGCTACTGTAGAATAGCTACTGTAAGCAGTGATCAAATAACTAACAGTAACAGTTACTGAAGAAGCTAAAAGTGTTAGTAAATCAGTCCAGGCAACCCTCAACACCATCAATGAAAGAAAAAAATGCTCTAAATATAAGTATACTAAGAAAATAAAACCCCTTTATCATTCATTTCTGTGCTAAACTATGATAATGAAGAGAGGCAGATCACAGGGGCTGCAGCAGATTAGCCATGTGTACACTCTTGTGTTTGGAGTTTTCTTAGAGAGAGGGGGTAGTCCACGACAACCCAACATCAACAAACTCCTGGATAATAAAACCTAATAAAGTGACACTTTTAAACAAAGATATAACAACAGAAATTAAGAAAAGCTTTTAAACTTCCATGACATAAAGCCATGTATGGGAAAGATTAAGGTATTTGAAAACTAAGAAATTTCTAAAGATATTCAGACCTTATTAAAAAGAGATAGGGTAAAATAAACAGAAAATTTACTAATATTTTATGTAATACACTTTTTATATCTTAAATGGTATCTTCTGTCATGTAGAAGCTACATAGAAATCAATTCGCTTCAAATCTCTTAATGAATTAAAATTTACATTTCTAAAAGTAGCTTATTTTAGACTTCCCATTGTTAGGTCTCTGTAAACTACATATCTCAGTTACCAATATAATAACACAGCTCTTCTAGTATTTAGTAACAGAAACTTTGAACAGCTTAGAGCTTTAAGGTCTAGAAAACAAAAACATGAAAACACCTTAACCAAAGCAGCAAATTTATTTGAAAATTATAAATCATAATGCTAGTGAGATAAAATGATTTAAATGCTATAAACTAAGATAACCTATTGAAAACTAATATGGAAACCCTAGCAGGAGCAACGAATATTTTAATACCTCTGAGACAATAATATCTGCTAGATATACATGAAGATGTTCACTGTAGCACTACAAGCAATAACAGAAATGAGAAAAGCTAGTGATGTAATCACTCCAACACAGAAAGGTACTACATAAACATTTATAAGTATAATGAATAAAACACAGCAATAGTTTGACATCTACTAAATAAATATAGTGTATGTTTATTATAATTTAATGTACAATATTTAAGTGTACACAAGGTTATAGAAAAAATTATAATATAGTAGTGGAACTATGGGTAATATAAATTTAATTTTGATACTATACAGTAAACTTTTATCTTAAAAATATCAAATGATCTATTCCTAATAAAATTTTATACATAGTGAAAGAACTCATATTACTTTCATTAAAATACAGGTATTTCAAAATTATCACCAGTATTCACTGTTAAATGGTTCAAAACAGAAAATGCTGTTTTTTAACATATGCTTTTATTTGGAACAAATCTAATTTTATAACTAAAAACCAAATTTTGGTAGAGTTTAGTCCAAGATATTATTCAACTGCCTGCTAAATTAAACTGTAACATAGAGAATTCACTTTTATCAAAATACTTCCTTTCCATGTGGTATAGAAAAAGAACTTTAAGTGCAAAATATTCTCTATTAGATCTTAAATCATTTTATATTATTAGAGTCATAGCACTTACCTAATTTAGTTTCTTTTTCCCAGGCTTGTTCAATAGTGTGAAGTTTTTCCTTAGTAATCTCTAGTTCTTTACTTATAGACTCTATTTGCTCTTTTAGAGATGCATTTTCACACTGAATAAAACAGAAACATCGCTGAGAAAATACATTATAATTCAGACTACTACCACAAAAATGACATTATCTCAACTTTATATAATATCTCCTAAAACTTACAATCCAGTTATTTTTTTAAATAAAATTAGAAGTTCTCACACATTAGGTTTATACATATTCTACATAATAAAACCCTAATATGCAAATGGACCAAAGGGTGGAACGACCAGTCGCTATGATGTGCACTGACCACCAGGGGCAGATGCCTAATGCAGGAGCTGCCCGCTGGTGGTCAGTGCGCTCCCACAGGGGGAGCACCACTCAGCCAGAAGCTCACAGCTGGCGAGCGCAGCAGTGGTGACTCTGCTGCAGGCGAGCGGTAAGGAGTGAGGGGCCCTGAACTGCGAGAGGGTGCAGGATGGCTGAGGGACCCCCCTGCCCCCCCAGTGCATGAAATTTTGTGCACCGGGCCTCTAGTATAATATAAAACATTATTTTAAAATAATCAAAATCTTGTATATCAAATATGTGGCCCTAGAGGCTGCCATGTACCTTTGGTTAAGCTAGAATACTCACAGCTTCAAAACCTTCACACACTAGGGCTTTATTCCCTCATTCACACAAATAGTCACCAAGCATCCCTAGCATGTTATCAGTGACAGGTACTATATGTTAATGGTGAAGAGAAACAAAAAGCATTTTGGCCTTCAAAGGCCTGACCTTTGGTGTCTGTGGGTATGTATGTATGGCAGGAATTGGGAAGGATGTGTAAGACGGCAGACAGTAAACAGGTAAGCAAACTAACAACAAATCATTTAAAATGTCAAGATCTAGAAAGAAACAAAGTATGGACCCAGGGAATAATAAAAGGAGGCATATCTAGACAGAGTGGATAAAGAAGGTATTAACCACTGAAGAGGTGGTTTTTAAGTTGAAACTGAAGACATGAGAAGGGGCCAGTCTTGACAAGAAAGCAGCCATAGAATGAAATGATATACTGGTGAACCCAAGTGCTCTAAAGCAGGAAAGAAAGATGTTGAAGTACCAGAGGACTTGAGCATAGTGAGAAAAAATAAGAGTGAAGAGTGGAATAAGATAAAGTTGGGAAAATAACAGGGGGATATACGCACAAAAAATAAAGAGAAAAAATTAAAAAAAATAGCCCAGCCTGTGTGGCTCAGTGGTTGAGCATCAACCCATGAATCAGTCACTGGATTAATTCCTGGTCAGGGCACATGCGGTCTCAATCCCCAGTAGGGAGAGCACAGGAGGCAGATGACTTAGGTTTCTCTGTCATCGAAGTTTCTATCTCTCTATCCCTCTCTTCCTCTCTCTCTAAAATCAATAAAAATGTACTTTAAAACAATCAAAATAAAGCAAATGAAAAAAAAAAGAACAACAACAAAAAGATAACAGGGCATGGTATGTCAAGATGACAAACTGGAATTTAACTTAATAAAAGGGAATCGTTTAAAATGTTAAGGAGGAAGTTTTAAACAATTCCGGGATGCAATGTAGAGAATAAAGGGGTAAACAGAAAAATCAGAAATTAGTCAGGAAGATACTATAAAGTCCAGATGAGTGATGATGCTGGTTTAGACTAGGGTAATAGCAGTAAAGAAGGAGAAAAGAGGACATACATGAATTAATTACATTTGGGAAATAAAAATGATAGCAAAAACAATGACTAGAGAACAACTGTAAGGTATCTATCTGCCTTTAACTAACTGAGCTCCTAATATGGCATATACATATTGAAACAGGAATGACTATGAGAAAAATAGACATCAGGAGTTCATTTTGGATACATTAAATGTGAGACCCCCTTGAAATATTAGTTGTAAAGTGGTAATTTCACACAGTAGAAGACAGCTTTGAAGTCAGGCTGGAGACATAAAAGTAGAAGTTGGCTCACAGTCTATTTTAAGCTCATTTATTCTTTTTTTAAAAAAATATATTTTATTGATTTTTTACAGAGAGGAAGGGAGAGAGATAGAGAGTCAGAAACATCGATGAGAGAGAAACATCGATCAGCCGCCTCCTGCACATCTCCCACTGGGGATGTGCCCGCAACCCAGGCACATGCCCTTGACCGGAATCGAACCTGGGACCCTTGAATCCGCAGGCTGACGCTCTATCCACTGAGCCAAACCGGTTTCGGCTTATTCTTTTTTTTAACGGATAAAATGCCTACTATATGCCAGGTATTTTATGCACTAGACATCAATGGTAAACAAATCCCATCCTAGAATTTGCATTTTAGTGAAGCAGTTGGACAATAAGCTAACATATAACACAACTAGAGGCCCGATGCACGAAATTCGTGCAAGGGGCTCTGCCCTCACAGCCCCGGCTTTGTCCAGAAGGATGTCTGGAAGGTCATTTGGCTGTCCAGTCTAATTAGCATATTATGCTTTTATTATTATAGATGTCAGGTCAAAAGATTTATGAAGAACATTAAAGTAGAATAATGAGATTTTTTTTAAAAAGGGGATGTTATGATAAAAAGAAAAGCACGATAAAAGAATAAACTTGCCTTTTGGTAACATGCACAATTAAAACCCTATTCTAGATACTGTAAATACATAGGAGAAAAACAAACAAGGGCTTAGGGTATTTTAAATTCTACCCTTTTAGTTTCATACTCTTTCAAAGTAAAACTCTGGTCTTGCTCCAGATCCCATTTTCACCCCCACCCTGGTATTACAACTTCACTTATTACCATTCCAATCTCTAATTTGGTCATTAATCATTCTCTCCTTATTGGCTCTAAAGTTTCTTTCCCTCTCCCTTCAAACTTCACTGGTCTCATTTAAAAAAAAGTGATAAAACAAATCCTCCTCTTGATTCTAATTCAATACATATTTATTTCTCTTCTATTATCAAACTTCCAATTCTTCTATTGCGTAATTCAGTTTTTGTACTTTCTAATCACCTACCCTTTTGTTTAAAATTTGGAAATTCAATTTTAATTACCTTTACTTTCATGTATCTTTACCCTTAAAAGGCATTTGTGATTTCCTAGTCACCATATATGATGATCTTTGCACCATGGCTCTATACTATTAATCATCATCTGAGGTCAACATTTATTAGCTCTAACTCTGTGCCAAATACGAAATACTAAATACACACATGAATTAAGCAGAGATTCTGATATCAAGAGGCTACTATTCTAGAGGGAGGCAGGCATAGAAATACATATAATATGAGTGATATATAGCAGAACTAGGTACAAGATATAGAACTAATATAGACAGGGGGAAGGAATTTGTTCTATGAAGAAGAATACTTCAGAGAAAAGGAGTCTGAGCAAAGTTTTGAAACATGAATAGAAATACACTGAGCAGATGAACTGGGAGAGGGGAAGGGGTTTCTAGATAAAGGTAAGAGCACATACAAAAGAATATATGTAAGAAAAAACACCGTGTTGCAAAAAACTGGTAGTTCAGTTTCTAAACATACATAATGAAACTCCTTAGAGCAGTGGTTTTCAACCTTCTGGCCTTTTAAATATAGTTCCTCATGTTGTGACCCAACCATAAAATTATTTTCGTTGCTACTTCATAACTGTAATGTTGCTACTATTATGAATCGTAATATCTGATATGCAGGATGGTCTTAGGCGACCCCTGTGAAAGGGTCATTCGACCGCCAAAGGGGTCGCAACCCACAGGTTGAGAACCGCTGCCTTAGAGTGTTATAGGAGATGAAGAGAAGTGAATGAAGGCTAATCACAAAAGGAGGTTGACTTTTATTCTTTATGTGACTGGCAGCTTTTGACAGGTTTTAAGCAAGGGAGTGACATAGTCAGATTCATGTTGAGAATTACCATTCTAGTGACAGAAGGAAGGATGTAACAATGGAGATAGGAATATGAGTAATGACTACCACAATAAAGATAATAAAGAAAAAAAGACATCACCAATAAGGATAAATATATGTTCAGAATTATAACTGAGATATGAGAAAAGGGATATAATACAAATATAATTTTTTTTTTTTAAATTTTGAGAAAGGTTCAGTGGATCTGCACATTGAAGGGTCCCAGGTTCGATTCCAGTCAAGGGCACATGCCAAGTTGTGGGCTCGATCCCCAATAGAGGGCATGCAGGAGGCAGCTGATCAATGATTCTCATCATTAATGTTTCTCTCTCTCCCTCCCTAAAATCAATAAAAATATATTTTTTTAAAAATAAAATAAAGTTAAAATTTCTCATTGATATATTATCTACAGAAGACTGCTTACCTAATTTTCTAATGACAAAGAGGACAGAGGACATGAAAAAAAAAAAAAAAGCCCTGGCCAGTTGCTCAATGGTTAGAACATGGGCCTATGCATCAAAGGGATCTTGGTTGGATTCCTGGTCAAGGGCACATACCTGGGTTGCAGGTTTGATCCCTGGCCTTGTAGGCACATGTGGGAGGCACCCAATCGATGTGTCTCTCACATCAATGTTTCTCTCTCTCTCTCTCAAAATTAATGAAAAAAATATCCGAGTGAAGGTTAATAAAAATAAATGAATTACTTTTACATCTAAATAATCACAACTTTCATAAAAAGTAACATAATTATCTCTCCTTGGCAAAAAACAAAAAGTAAACTGATTAACATTATTTCTAGTTAGTATTAATAAATCATGTTAATTTTGTAGGAGTCATTGAAAGCTATTGGTAATAATGCTTTGTTTTATTGACTGTGTTCCCCTAATCAAGTAAAGGCTTTTGAGCCAATAGAATTCTCTGTCATTCCACTCCATTAGAGGATCATAAAAGAGAATAAATAATAAGCCAAAAGACATATAATCGTATCCTATATAATAAAACCCTAATATGCAAATTGACCGAATGGTGGAACGACTGGACACACTGACCACCAGGGGGCAGGTGCTCAACGCAGTGCATTCCCACAGGGGGAGCACTGTCTAGGCAAAAGCTGGGCTCATGACTGATGAGCACAGCGGTGGTGGTGGTAGCCTCTCCCGCCTCCGCTGCAGGCAGGCAGTAAGGAGCAAGGGGTCCTGGACTGCGAGAGGGTGCAGGCCGGGCTGAGGGAACCCCCACTCCCCCACAGTGCACAAAATTTCATGCAACGGGCCTCTAGTTTCTGATAAGGAAGATGAACAAATCAGAAGCTTAATTTGCCTACCGTAAAGGGTATGGAGGTTAAGTGGCTAGAAGAGTTAAGTGGCCACACAAAGGCTCTGGGCCATATTCACTATCAGATTTAAACTTATGCTACTTCATCCTGCTCTTCTGTATCTCTACCATAAAAAAGAATGGGAATTTGCCAAGCTCATCCATGGCTGGGGAAGAGCCATTAATATCTCACCCACTCTCAGTTAGAACCACCACAAGGAAGAGAAAAGCCAGGGGCCATGAGAGAATAATTTGTTCCAGGAACAAAGGTAAGAAAAAGGGATGGGTACTTAATGCTGCTTCTTCTTTTGATTATAATACTTTACCTGTTCCATGTTCCTTTTTTCTTTCTTAATTTCCTGATGGAAAGAGGTTTGATTCAGCAATATCGTGCAAGTTGGCTACGGAGGATGACCTGGATGACCAGAAGGCATTCTGCACTTACAGATACATATGACCAAAGAAAAATGGCTGATATCACAGGGTTCTCAGATCACACAAACTTACCTCTAGGTGTTCCAAGTTGTTTGTTCTTTGAACAAGCACATTATCTTTTTGCAAGATGTCCCTGTACTTAGCAGTCAATTCATTGTATTGTTTATTGGCCAATTCTAGTTCAGACAGAGAAACACTATTATCCATAACTTTTTGGAGAGCAGCAATCTTGAAAATGGCCATCTCCTATGTAAATAAGGATACAATCAGTTAAATTACTGTACTGTTTCTTCTGGTGAGGCACTAGCCACTTTTGAGAAAGATAAGATAATACGATCAAAAACAAAAGAGGCTTTGAGAATAATTTTAAAAATAAGATTTCTCAAAAAAGAAAAAGAATAGATTTCTCATATAAGAAAAATATTGCAATAATAATTAATTTTTTTCATATAACAAATCATCTTATTTGGAATTTTTAATAATAAAAATAAAGTGAATCCTTTTATAACTTTTATCATAATAAAATAAAATTCAGTTAATTTGAGCAAAATAAAAGAAGCAGCAGGAAAATACATAATTTAGACTATCTTTCGTTGGCTTTTCTAAATTTCATAAAATTAAAAAAATAACTTCTCTTTTGATAACTGGATGGCAAAATCAGCATTGCCACAAGTAACCTTTACAGCTTAGCTATTTCTGGTTATCATAGTTACAAAGACTAACTGTAATAAAATATTTTTTTGTTCACAGAAAGGAAATATTAAGTAAGAGAAAAGAGTTATCTTTATCATATCTATCTATAATAAATAATATTAAAATTTTTAAGTTACTTGGCTCATGTTCTACTCATTAACTACACAGCTAAAAAAGTCAAAATTCAAATACATAGTTTAACACCAAAAAAAAATATCTAAACTTTCAGTTTTCTTCAAAGTAAGTTGATAAAGAAGTAGGGCAAAGAACAATCAATTTTATGAAGTGAAAAAGATAAAGAATTTATAGTTATAATTCATTCTGAAGTAGAGTAGTAAGGAAATCAAATATTTGTAATGGTGCTTCAGATCTTATTTTGACAACCTTTCTTCTCCATGTAAATAAGTATACACTATTCTACAATACCCTTGAGAATTGTTTTCACTTTTTCTTTGTGGAGGGTGAGGAAAATTATGCTTCAGATCCCTTTTAAAGTCCCTTTTTTTTGTTTTATTTTGTTTTTTTAATTGTTGAAAAAAAAATCCAGGTTGAACAATCAGGTTGAAGAGGAATAAAATTCTAGTTCTTTTTTCCCTTCTTATACACCAGCTGTATTTGTAATACCTCAAGAAAAGTATATTCTACAAAATCTAATGCAAAAATAAGAACAAGAATACTTAAGTGCTAATATTTTCTTATAATATGTCCAAGTAAAAATAGCTTTTATTTTCAACAGGTTTTTGTTGCATCATGATTCAGCTTTAAGATTACATTGAAAATAGGGTTCTTAGCATAATAATTTCACCCATTACTATATTTAAAAGGGGATGATAAGGAACTCAAGTTCATTTTAATTTTACTTTGAATTCTTCTGTTTATATGATGCTACGTAAATTTAGACATGTCAACTGAGCATACACATGCTTAAAATAAGCTACATTGCCCTAGCTGGTTTGGCTCAGTGGATAGAGCAGGGGTGGGCAAACTTTTTGACTCGAGGGCCACAATGGGTTCTTAAACTGGACCGGAGGGCCGGAACAAAAGCATGGATGGAGTGTTTGTGTGAACTAATATAAATTCAAAGTAAACATCATTACATAAAAGGGTACGGTCTTTTTTTTTTTTTAGTTTTATTCATTTCAAACGGGCCGGATCCGGCCCGCGGGCCCTAGTTTGCCCACGGCTGGGATAGAGCATCGGCCTGTGGACTGAAGGGTCCCAGGTTCGATTTCAGTCAAGGGCACACACCCAGGTTGTGGGCTCGATCCCCAGTGGGGGACGTGCAGGAGGCAGCCGATCAATGAT
>NW_005871057.1:10773711-10785142 GCF_000147115.1 Myotis lucifugus
AGCCATAAAATATTACAACAATATTGGGGAGAACTTCACGGTTCTGAAAAATTAAAATAAGTTGATGTCATCTTTGGCCACGCGGCTTTGCCCAATTCTCGAACACGCAGCCAGCGGCTTCGTTTCTACTGTGCCTTGTTTTATCCCCAGTTCAAGTAACTCCTTCGGTTTTGACAGTTAAACCTGGCATTCACGCGAAAATGTCCACGCACATTATCATTCCGTTGGGGCCCACGTGATAAACGCCCAATTCCCTGACCCAGCACCTATTTCCCCGCACCTCAGAACAAACCAAGCGTGGCTAGTGGTCTTCAGGGGTCTAAGTATTATGTGTGGCATATGGGCCGAGCATCCCGGCCCGCTGTTGGGCAGGTCTATCCTTGGTGCATGCCTGCCATCCCGAAAGGGTGAGGGTACTGGGGGACTCTGGAGGCAGGTGGCAGAGCAGCCAGTCCCGCCTGGGGGCAGGCCTAGCCTTGGTGCACACCTGCCACCCCGGAAGGGCTGAGGGGACTGGGCGCCACCATCTTGTGGTTGTGGGCGCCGCCATCTTTGAGGGCATGGCAGTCAATGAGCATATTCCCTCCTTATTGGCTGTGGGCACCGCCCTCTTTGAGGGTGGGACAGTCAATTAGCATATTTACTCCTTATTGGCTGTGGGCGCCACCATCTTTGCAATGGTGTGAGGTTCAATTAGCATATTCTCTCTTTATTAGATAGAATAAATCATCAACATTTTTCAGAGAGAAAAAAACTAGGGGATTCTATATTAAAAAGACATGTAACATTAAAAAAAAATGCAAGGTCCTTAACTGAATCCTAGGACAACTAAGTAAATACAAATATTGTCTGGACATTAGATGATATAAGAATTCTTATCAATTTTAATAGGTGTAATAAAGTTATAGTGGTTATGTCAAAAAAGTTTTGATTTTAGAGATGCACGCTAAAATAATTAGGAGAGAAATGTCTGTAACTTAAATACTCCTACAAAAAATAGAAGCAATTATGGCACAGTGGTAATAAATGTTAGCTATTAATCCAGATATTAGGTGTTCATTATACTATCCTTTCTTCTTCATGTTTGAAAATTTTCAAAGATAAATATTCAGATATACCTTAAATCGTTGTAAACGTCCAATTTTTTCACCAACTTCAGCTTCCATTGATATCAATTCATTCTTCTGTTTGTCATTTTCTTTTCTAAGTTGGTGCTCCATTTCTATTAAAGTAGTATATTGTCTTATGAGTGACTTTTCATTGACTTGCAAGACAGTGATTTTTCTGCTATAATCGGAAAGTGTTCTTTTCATTTCATCTGAATCCATCTGAAGAGTACTGAGCAAGTTCTGCACAAAGACACATTTATATTACTTGTTAATTTTAGCTATCTTAGTTTACACAATATCATCTATATTCCCTCATGTGAAAGAATCATTGATCTGCTGCCTTCTGGACGCCACCCACAGAGGATCGAGCCCGCATGTGCACTGACCTGGAATTGAACTGTGACCTCCGGGTTCATGGGTAGACGCTCAACCACTGAGCAACTCAGGCCAGGCTACAATATCGTACATTGACTTAAAAAATGTTTTACTTACATTATATTCTTTTACTTTTATAGCATCTTGTTGAATTTGACTATCAAGTTTTTTCTTTTCCTCTTTCATTGTTTCAGATTCTGTTTTCCAGGTCTCCTTTTCACTAAAAAAATAAAAATAAAAATGACAATATGCTAAACCTAATAAAATATTTACTGCAGGAAGAGAAAATGTCTCATAAAACAAGAGTCCCTAGTCTCAGTGGTTGAGCGTCGACCTATAAACCATGTCACAGTTCGATTCCATCAGGGCACGTGCCTGGGTTGCAGGCTCGATCCCTGTAGGGAACGTGCAGGAGGCATCCAATCAATGATTCACTCTCATAATTAGTGTTTCTATTTTTCTCTCCCTTCCTCTCTGAAATCAATTAAAACGTATTTTTAAAGAGTCACTGTAGCTACTCAGTACCTAATAAGATAAGAATGTCAAAATTCTCTTCAAAAAAAGATTTAGCCTGAAAGACATTTTTATGTAATAAATCAAAGGTAAAAAAATTATTTTATCAATCATTTTTATTATACCATGAATCATCACCCTACAATTGTACCAATATAACAATTGCTGCTGAATCTTATAAACATTTCATTAAAAATAGAAAATCATTAGGAAAATAGACAATCCCTCAAATTAATTCTAGAAATAAAGTCTCAATATTCTGACCCTACTCTTAAACTTGAGTGTTAAATATTTGCAAAATATTTAGAATATAAATCAAATTAGAAATCATTGGACGTAAAAGAAGAGAGTATGGAGTTTCCTCAAAAAATTAAAAATGGAGCTCCCATTTGACCCAGTAATCTCATTTCTAGGACTATATCCCAAGAAACCAGAAACACCAATCAGAAAGAATATATGCACCCCTAAGTTCATAGCAGCACAATTTACAATAGCTAAGATTTAGAAACAACCTAAGTGCCCATCAGCAGATGAGTAAATTAAAAAACTTTTGGTATATCTACACAATGGAATACTATGCCGCTATAAAAGAGAAGGAACTTTTACCATTTGCAACAGCATGGATGGAATTGGAGAGCATTATGCTAAGCAAAATAAGCCAGTCAGAGAAAGATAAATATCATGATCTCACTCATATGTGGGATATAATGATCAACATGAACTGATGAACAAAAATAGATCCAGAGACAAATGGCAGGGGGTGGGGGGATTAGAGATCAACCAAAGGGCTTGTATGCATGCATATTTGCATAACCAATGGACACAGACACTGGGGTAGTTGGGGCTTGCCCTCGGGGGTGGGAGTGGCTGGGGGGTCAATCGGGAAAAAGGAGACATATGTACAATGTTAAACAATAAAAAAAAAAGATGTGTCACAGGGATAAAGAATAAAAATGGCAACAAATAGGTACCTATCAATAATAACCTTAAATGTAAATGACTTAAATGCTCAATCAAAAGACATAGAGTAGCCCTAGCCGGTTTGGCTCAGTGGATAGAGTGTCGGCCTGCAGACTGAAGGCGCCCTGGTTCAATTACAGTTAAGGGCAATATCCAGGTTGTGGGCTCAATCCCAGGAGGGGGCGCACAGAAGGCACCTGATCAATGATTCTCTCTCATCATTGATGTTTCTATCTCTCTCTCCCTCTCTCTTCCTCTCTGAATTCAATAGAATTATTAAAAAAAAGACATAGGGTAGCTGAATGGATAAGAAAACATGACCCATTTATATGCTGTCTATATAGACCAACTTTGGAACAAAAGACTCACACAGGATGAAAGTGAAAAGATAAAAAAAAAATTGTCCATGCAAATGAAAATGAAAAAAGCTGGGGTAACAATATTCAGATCTGACAAAATAGACTTCAAAAAATGCCATAGTTCAGGAGGGAGGGGGGTAAGAGATCAACTGAAGGACTTGTATGCATGCATATGAGCATAACCAATGGACATAAGACACTGGGGGGTAGGGGAAGCCGGGGTATTGTCAAAGGCGGGGGAAAAAAAGGACACATATGTAATACCCTTTGTAATGCTTTAAGCAATAAAAAAAATTAAAACATAAATAAATAAATAAATAAAGTAAATAAAAAAAAAATGCCATAGTAAGAGACAATGAAGGCTACTTCATAATACTAAAGAGATGGATCCAAAAAAGATGACATAACCCTGGTAAACATATATGCACCCAATACAAGAGCACCCAAATATATAAAAAAAATTTCTGGAGGATTTTAGGTGAGAGATTGACAAGAATACAATCATAGTAGGGGACTTTAATAAACCACTAGCATTATTGGATATATCTTCTAGACAAAAAATCAACAAGGAAACAGTGACCCTAAACAACACACTAGATTAAATGGATTCAATTGGCATTTACAGAACATTTCCCCCCAAAGTTAGAAAACATACATTCTTCTCAAGTGCACATGGGGCATTCTCAAAGACAGACCACATGTTAGGACCATACTAAGTCTCTACAAGTTCAAGAAGATTGAAATCATATCAAGCATCTTCTCAGATCACAATGGCCTACACTAAAAATCACCTGCAATAAAAGCATCCAAAAAAAGTCAAACACATGGAGGTTAAATGGTATGTTATTAAAGAATGAATGGGTTACCAATGAGATCAAAGAAGAAATAAAAAACTTCCTGGAAACAAATGAAAATGAACACCCAACAATCCAAAATCTATGGACCACAGCAAAAGCAGTACAGAGAACAAAGTTCATAGCACTACAGGCCTATCTCAAGAAATAAGAAAAATTTCCAATAAACAATCTAATCCCACAACTTAAAGAATTAGAAAAAGAACAACAAGAAAAGCCCAGAGTAAGTATTAGGAAGAAAATAATAAAGATCAGAAGGGAAATAAATGACAAAGACTAAAAACCAATACTAAAGATGAATGAAACCAAGAGCTGGTTCTTTAAAAAATAAACAAGATTGATGAACCTTTAGCCAGAATCATCAAGAAACAATGAGAGAGGACCCAAATAAATAGAATCAGAAATGAAAAGAGGTGCTATAACAACTGACACCACAGAAATACAAAGGATTGTAAGAAAATACTAAACATCTGTTTGCCAACAAGCTAGAAACTTGGACAAAATGAAAAAATTCCTCGAAAACTATAATCTTCCAAAGTTTAATCAAGCATCAGGAAATTTGAATAGAGCGATAACAACCATGAAATTGAAGCAATAATGAGAAAAAAAACTCCCGGCAAACAAAAGCCCTGTTACAGATAGCTTCAATGGAAGTTTTACCAAATAATTAAAGAAGAAATAATACCTACGCTCCTCAAACTAGTCCAAAAATCCAAGAGAAAGGAATACTTTCAAGCACTTTCTATGAGGCAAGAATTATCCTAAATCTAAAACTAAAGACACTACAAAGAAAAAGAATTACAGAATAAAGACTCTTATGCTTTTGCATCGGAAAAAAAAAAAAAATATTACCAAGTCAGATTCAGCAATATATTAAAAAGATCATACACCATGATCAAGTGGAATTTATTTCAGAGATGCAAGGCTGGCACAATATTCGCAAATCAATAAATGTGATACATTACATAAACAAATTGAAAGACAAAAATCACATCATCACATCAATAGACCCAGAAAATGCATTTGACAAAATCCAACACCCATTCAATATAATGAAAGCCTAATATGCAAACTGTCCCCTCAACTGGGAGTTTGACTGCTCGCTATGACGTGTGCTGACCACCAGGGAGCGATGCGGAACATGGCGGGCGTCGGCAATGTGGAGCTGGCAGCAGGTGGCAGTGGATACTCTGCTGGTCCCAATGGGCCCCAATGAGAGCAGGACCATGGCGGGATGGTGGAGCAGGTGACTGAGCACCCTGCCAATAGCCCTGCAGACAGCGACCAGTGGTGGTGGCAAGGGGGGAGGAGTGGGGCCCAGGTGCTGCCCAGGACCCAAAGGTCAGCTGGGACCTGCCCTTCCACACCACACGCTCCCACTTCAATTGCCAGCCAGGCCTAGGGACCGCACCAGTGCATGAATTTCGTGAACTGGGCCTCTAGTTGTTGATAAAAACTCTCAGCAAAGTAGGAATAGAGGGATCATACCTCAACATAATAAAGGCCATATATGACAAACCTACAGCCAACATCATATTCAATGGACAAAAACTAAAACCATTTCCCCTAAGAACAGGAACAAGACAGAGATGTCCACTTTTACCACTTTTATTCGACATCATACCAAAAGTCCTACCCACACTAATCATAAAAGAAAAGAAGAAAAAAAAAGACATCCAAACTGGAAAGGTGGTGTAAAACTGTCATTATTCACAGATGACATGATATTATACATAGAAAACCGTAGAGATTCCATCAAAAATTACTAGATTTAATAAATGAATTTGGTAATGTAGCAGATACAAATTTAACATCCAGAAATCAATGGCATTTTTATACACCAATAATGAACTTTCAGAAACAGAAACTAAAAAAAATCCCATTTACCATTGTAACAAAACAAAATTAAGATACTTAGTAATAAACTTAACTAGGAGGTAAAACACCTCTAGTAAGAAAACTATAGATTGTTTAAAAAAGATGGAAGAAGACATAAACAAGTGGAAGAATATATTGTGTTCATGGATTGGTAGAATTAGTATCATTAAAATGTCCATACTTCCCAAAGCAATTTATAGATCCAATGAAATTCCTATCAAAATACCAATGACATATTTCACAGATCTAGAACAAATACTCCAAATATCCATATGGAAACAAAAAATAGCCACAGCAATCTTGAGAAAGAGGAACAAAGTTGAAGGGATCACAATACCAAATATCACATTATACTAAAAAGCCACTGTAATCAAAACAGTCTGGTACTGGAGTAAGAAAAGGCATATAGATCAATGCAACAAAACAGAGATCCCAGAAATTGACCCAAGCCATTATGCTCAGTTAATATTTGACAAAGGAGGCAAGAGCATAAAATGGAGTAAAGACAGTCTCTTTCAATAAATGGTGTTTGGAAAACTGGACAGATACATGCAAAAAAAATTAAACTAGACCACCAACTTACACCATACACAATAATAAATTCAAATTGGATAAAATACTTAAATGTAAGTCATGAAACCATAAAAATTCTAGAAGAAAATGTAAGCAGCAAAATAACAAACATCTCAAGTAGCAGAATTTTCACTGATACAATGAGTAGGGCAAAAGAAACAAAGGAAAAAATAAACAAATGGGACTACATCAAACTAAAAAGCTTCTGCACAGCAAAAGAAACGAGCATCAAAATAAAAAGGGAACCCACTGTATGGGAGAACATATTTTCCAATGATATATCTGATAAGGGGTTAATTTCCAAAATTTATAAAGTACTCATACAACTCAAAAAAGGAAGACAAACAACCCAATTAAAAAATAGGCAGAGGACCTGAGAATAGACACTTGTCTAAAGAGGACATATAAATGGCCAAGAGACAGATGAAAAATGTCCAACGTCACTAATTAGTAGAGAGATGCACATTAAAATGACAATGAGGTACCATCTCACACTATCATCAACACATTAACACAAGTGCTGGCGAGGATGTGGAAAAAAAGGAACCCTAGTACACTGCTGGTGGGAATGCAGACTGATACAACCACTATTGAAAACAGTATGTAGTTTGCTCAAAAAATTAAAAATGGAACTGCCATTTGACCCAATAATTCCACTTCTAGGAATCTATCCTAAGAAACCAGAAACACCAATCAGAGAGAATGCATGCACCCCTATGTTCATAGCAGTATTATTTACAACTAGAGGCCCAGTGCCCGAAATTCATGTGGGGGGGGGGGGCGGTCCCTCAGCTCGAACTGCACCCTCTCCAATCCGGGAGCCCTCAGGGAATGTCCTACTGATGGCTTAGGCCCGCTCCCCGTGGTTCTCTGCTCTCTGCAGGGCCTGCCTGCTTCCCCCCCCATGCAACCGGCAAGCAGGCCCTTCTGGGGTGCTGCCGGCATGCCATGCTGCCCTGCTTGCACGTCGCCATGGCAACGACAAGCAGTCCTGCTGAGTGCTGCTGCGGCACGCTGCTGCTCGCGGGTCACTGCGGCTACGGCCAAGCAAGCCCTACTGTCTGCTGTCAAGCTGCACGGCCGGACCCGCCTCGGGGCAGGTCAGCTGCACCACCCACCCTGGAGTTGCCAGTCCCGCCCTGCCTGGCTCCCCGGGCCCCGCAGCATCTGCGGCCACTGCAGGTCCAACCCCACCTCCCTCTCCAGCCCTTGAAGCAGCCTCGGCGGCTGCTGACCAGACCCTCCTCCAGTGCAGGCCCCTGCCACTCCACCCCCGATGCTGCGTGCACAGCCTTCTCCTGTTCGGTCGATCCGTTATGGCGTCCCGGTTAATTAGCATATTTCTCTATTTTCTATATATAGAGAGATAGCTACACTCTGGAAACAGCCCAAGTGCCCATCAGTAGATGAAAGGATAAAAATGCTGTGGTACATTTACACCATGGAACAATATGCATCTGTAAAAAAGAAGGATCTCTTTCCCTTTGAGACAGCATGGAAGAACCTGGAAAGTATTATGCTAAACAAAATAAGCCAGCCAGAGAAAAATAAGTATCATGTGATCTCACTTATATGTGGAATCTTGTGAACAAAATAGACCCAGAGACATTAACGCCTGCAACAGGCTGACCAATTTCAGAGGGAAGGGGGTGAGGGTTGGGAAGAGATTAACCAAAGAACTTATATGCATATATGCATAGCTCATGGACAGATAATAGTACAGGGAAGGCCTGGGGAGGGGGTAGGTGTAGGGTGGAGGGAGTTAATGGGGGGAGAAAAGGGGACATCTGCAATACTTTCAACAATAAAGATAAATTTTAAAAAATAAAAAAGATGTGTTAGACACTGTTGCATAACCAAGAGATATTCCAAAGTCACCTGCAATCAGCTTGGCATAAACTAATTATGCTGTCATTCTGTCTGCCACTGACAATGTTTAAGACTTAGCTCATTAGCCCAATTCTGGCTAATAAGATCTAAATCACAGTCTGCCAGAGCCTCTGGAAAAAAATTTTTATCAAAAAATAAAAAGTTGTGTGGAAAAAATGCCCCTCTTCTTCAATGGGCGAAATAGTTCTATCTTCCTTGTACTCCTGTATCTATTTTATAACGTCAGTAGGAGAGAATATGACCTACCTATAATTAGCTATGGGTTTCTTATTAGATCAGATAATAATCACCCTTAGAGTTTAAATCACCTTTCATCAAGTATTCTAATTACTACTAAAATTTTTTTTTCTATTGATATAAATGGGTTGGCAGAGATAAGAAGAAACACATTAGTCCCCTATGAAAATATGAATGATGATGGTGATGATAAAAAATGATGCCAACAGCTGACACAAAATGTTCATATGTGCCATGACATTTACAAAATTCTCATATCTGACCATTTTCATATAACTCACCTGTTTCAGAACACTCCATGAAAAAGGTATTATTATCACAGAATTTTACAGATACTAAACTGACACAGATAAAGTGGAGTGGGAGAGGCAGGAGGGAAGGATAAGCAAAATATGTAAATTTTTTATGTTCTGTTCATTATTAACATGAATATTTTGCAATTACATTTATAAAATGTTGCCAACACTTATACCTTAGATATTCTTTATATAATAAGCTTTGTTGATGACGAATTACTGCAAATTTTCTGTTATACTCTTCAAGAGAATCTTCTAAATCCTTTAACTTATTTTCTTTATATTCTAGTTCCTAAAAATGGGTTTAGAAATAAGAATGTAAAAAACATCAGAATACATTTTAAATCTGAAGGTAGAAATTTATATTCTGGCAAGAGTATAGAAAACTATATAAAGGAGAAAATCACCTTAAGTAACACAGTTCATTTCTGATTATTTTGAATATCTTTGTTTAAGGCATATGGAATGAGGCAATATATGTAAAAGAGAAGTACTATAAAACAGGTAAAATTAATTTTATCATATATGATAGTTACAGTAACCACACAAATTATCAGATGCAGTAGTTGTATACTTACCTTTAGTCACTCAGTCCCACATACCCTTTCATGAACATCCTATATAATAAAGGGCTAATATGCAAATTGTCCCCTTGAGAGTTTGACTGCTCGCTATGACATGGGCTGACCACCAGGGGGCAGCGCGGAATAAAGGTCCCAGCCAACATCCAGAAGGGCCCGATTGGCCCTGATCGCTGGCCAGGCCTAGGGACCCTTCCGGTGCACAATTTCATGCACTGGGCCTCTAGTATTCTATATAATAAAACCCTAATATGCAAATTAACCGAACGGCGGAACCACCGGTTGCTATGACACACACTGACCACCAGGAGGCAGACACTCAACACAGGATCTGTCCCCTGGTAGTCAGTGCTCTCCCACAGGAGAGTGCCACTCAGCCAGAAGCCAGGTGAGCGGGCATAAGCTGGCAGGTGGACATCCCCCGAGGGGTCCCAGACTGTGAGAGGGCTCAGGCTGGGCTGAAGGACCCCCCAACCCCTTAGTGCACAAATGTTGTGCACTGGGCCTCTAGTATATCCTATCTAATAATAGACAAACATGATAATTGACCGTACCTTCGCTACACCTCCCATTGGCTAATCAGCACGATATGCAAATTAACCACCAACAAAGATGGCGGCTAATTTGCATACTGCAGGCAGGACGGGACAGCGCGAACCACCAGCGTGCCGCCATCGAGGGCAGGCCGGCCACCTGGGACCACATCAGCGGGTCCCGGGTGGCAAGGCATGCCCGCCCCAGAAGCCCCAGCAGTCGGCCTGCCTTGCCATCCGGGATCCGATCTGGTCCCAGGCCACTGGTGGGCCCCAGAAGCCCCAGAAGCCGCCTAATATGGTAGTAACTCTATCAGTAAGCACTCTGAAAGTCAGTGGCATAAATGCACCAATTAAAAGACAGATTATGAGCATGAATCAAAAACAAAACTCACTTTAAATATAAAGACACATATAAATTAAAAGTAAATGACTTAAGCTGCAGCCTGTTTTTCTCAGTGGATAGAGCATTAGCCCTTAAACTGAAGGGTCCCAGGTTCAGTTCCAGTCAAGGGCATGTACCTCAGTTGCTGGTTTGATCCCCAGTCCCTATCAGAGCATGTGCAGGAGGCAACCAATCAATGTGTCTCTCCCTTTCCCTTCACTCTCTCTAAAATTCAATGGAAAAATATCCTTGGGTGAAGATTAACAAAAACAAAGTAAATGAATTAAGTAACATTAAAGAGATTATAAGAAAAATATATTCCAAATTTTGTTAGTTGTATAATGGTTATGTTTAAATTATTAACACCTAAGAAATTGGGTGAAGGGTACATATAATATGCTGTAGTATTTTATAGTTTTTTTTACACGTATGAGATTATTTCAAATTAAAATATTAAAAATTAATAAAATATTAATTGAAATGTGTATGCATTACATGAAAAATCTCCTAATTGCTTCTAGCATAATTTATTAAATTGTGCTAAAATTTACAAGGGTTCAATTAAAAAATATCTTAATTCTAAATGATATAATAGAAAATATATAATAGTGCAGTTATAAGCAATTATCTGAAAATAAAAATTTAAAGAAGTGAATTTAAAGAAGGGATTAGCCAAAGAAAATATATGCACAACCCATGGACACAGACAACAGTATGGTGATAGCCAGAGAGAAGTGGGGGGCAAGAGCTGGGTAGAGGGGGCAAAAGGGGGAAAATAGGGACATCCTATCCTATCTAATAATAGACAAACATGGTACCTTCGCCACGCCTCCCATTGGCTAATCAGCGTGATATGCAAATTAAACCACCAACAAAGATGGCGGCTAA
>NW_005871057.1:10785242-10816825 GCF_000147115.1 Myotis lucifugus
CGGAGCAGCGAGCTCCCGGAACCGGGATCAGCGTGACAGGGGGCAGCGCCCAAACCCCCTGATCAGCCCTGCTCTGTGCCTGATAGGGGGGAGCTCCCCAATCCCCTGATCGCCCTGCGGCTCTGTGTGTGACAGGGGGCGGGGCCACAATCTCCCTATCCGCCCTGCTCTGTGACAGGGTGCGGCGCCCCAACCCTCCCCCCCCACGGGCCCTGCTCTATGTGTGACAGGGTAGAGCCATAACCTCTCCATCGGCCCTGCCCTGAGTGTGACAGTGGCGGTGCCCTAACCCCATGATCGGCCCTGCTCTGTGGGTAATAGAGGGTGGCGCCCCAACCCCCCTCCACGGGCCTTGCTCTGTGTGTAACAGGGTAGAGCCATAACCTCCCCATTGGCCCTGCCCTGAGTGTGACAGGGTGCAGCGCCCCAACCCCTTGATCCGCCCTGCTCTGTGTGTGACAGGGGGCGGTGCCCCAACTCTCCTATCGGCCCTACTCTTTGAGTGACAGGGGGCAGCGCCCCAACCCCCTGATCGGCCCTGCTCTGTGAGTGACAGGGGGCAGCGCCCCAACCCCCTGATTGGCCCTGCTCTGTGAGTGACAGGGGGGAGCTCCTCAACCTCCTGATCGGCTCTGCTCTGTGCGTGACAGGGGGTGGCGCCGCAACCTCCCCATCGACCCTGCCTTGAGTGTGACAGGGGGCGGTGCCCCAACCCCCCAATCGGCCCTACCCTGAGCATGACTGAGGGTGGCATCGCAACCTCCCGATCCGCCCTGCTCTGTGCATGATGGGGCGGCGCCCCAACTCCCCAATCGGCCCTGCTCTGAGCCCGACCAGGGGCTGCACCTAGGGATTGGGCGTGCCCTCTGCCACCCGGGAGCAGGCCTAAGCCAGCAGGTCGTTATCTCCCGAGGGGTCCCAGACTGCGAGAGGGCACAGGCCGGGCTGGGGGACCGCCCCCGCCCCGTGCACAAATTTTTGTGCACCGGGCCTCTAGTATATATATATTTCTCCACTTGAATTATCCTAACTCTTTTCAAAGATGAAGAAACTGAGACTTAGAAGATTAAGTAACTTACTCAACATTAAAACTCATTAGCAGTACCTTTAGCAACCATTTCCTAAGCATTAATGCTGAGTTTGGTGCCAGGTACCTTAAATATATGTACATGCAACACTGTAGGTCATGTCTGTCTGACTCCAAAGGCCTTGCTACTTCCCTCACTCTATGCTGTTTTAGGATTGAAGTCCAATTACCTGTTTTACCACTTTGAAAAGGTTTTCAGATTCCCAATCAGCGGTCTCTCTCTATGCTACCACAGTGCTTCTCATGTTTTTTTATATAAAGACTAGAGGCTCGGTGAATGAAATTCATGCACAGGTAGGGTCCCTAGGCCTGGCCAGTGATCATGGCTGATCGGGGCCTTCCTTCTCTAGCTGCTGGCTGCTGGCTGGGGCCTACATTAAAAGTAATGTATAATACTAATTATAAAGTGATGTTCTAAGTAGTTAAGGTTGTTGCTCCCTAAGATAACATATAAATTCCAATATCCAGAAAAAGATTCATTAATGTAACTTCCAAATATAAAAATAAGAATTTGATAATCTTAACTCAAGTATATTCAGAAGTGGATTATCTAGGAAAGGAAAACAGAAGTGCTTATAATAAAAAATATATTCTCACTTATTTTGAACTCATTTTTGTAATTATACTGTAATGTATGTAATGTTATGGGTCATCACACTTCAAATGAAATAATGAAAAGCATCCTTCGTGAGGCAATTCATAATGACCACGATATAGATGGCAAAACTGAGAAACAGAGGGCAAGCAGTCCACAATCTAATTTGCTGATGGATTAACTAACACTTTACAGAGTAAATGAAAAAAATAAATAAAAGAGAATTTATTTTTCTTCTTCTTGCAGTTAAAAAAAAAAGGAGTGATTTTAACCATCATACTAAAAAGCAGTGTCAGACTTTATTCACTTCAATTGCTTTTCTAACCAGCAATAAACAAAAGTGCCCATGTTAGCCCTGGCCAGATGGCTCTTTTGGTCGGAGCATTATCCCATATATCAAAAGACTGTGGGTTCGTTTTCCCATCAGGGCACATATCTATGTTGAGTGTTTGATCCCAGGTTGGGGTGCATACAGGAGGCAACCAATTGATGTCTCTCTCTGTGTGTCTCTGTCTCTCTGTCTCTCTCTGTCTCTCTGTCTCTCTCTCTCTCTCTTCCTTCCTCTCTTTTAAAAAACATATCCTTAGGTGAGGATAAAAAAAATAATAAAATAAATACATAAATAAAAGTGCTCACTTCATTTATACATTACTAGGTTAGAGCAGCTGTATATTATTCCAACTGTCAGTCATATATTTTATATAAATAATATACAGTGAACAAGGTGTGTCAGTATGCTTCTCATGCAGATAAGTGGAATAAATTAATTTTATCCATAACATTCCATCTAACATCAAAATCCATTAAAATATATCTCTGTTAATATGTTAAGAACTCAAAAAATATGTGAAGACTAAATTGAAAAACATGTATCAATTGTTATTCAGATATAAAAATTTCAGTACCTGTAAAATATGTATTAAATATTCATTCAGAGAATTAATAATATTGGCACTAGATGGTGCTATTCCATCAGGTAAGTCTACTCCTTTAAAAACAACATTTGATCCTTCTGATTTCCGTAAAAGACTGGTTTCTTTTTCAAGATGATCAATCTGGAAACAAAGAGTTCAGGAATGAGAATCACATCTCTTATACCCAAAGGAAGATGAATTTAAAAGCAGTAACTTTTTTTAAAGTAGACATATGAATGCCCTGCCGGAAATTAAACCATAATTTATTTTCCACTTAGTATACTAGTACACTTGGAATTTTTGTATTTTGTTATATTATAAGACACTTATTTGTCCACTTAATTTTATAAGAAAAACCCAAACAGGTGTTTTCTTAATGATGAAAGAATTAATTCAAGGGGCATTTTCTAATAAAGTAGTCATTTTTAAAAAAATTAAAAGTTTCATATTAGACCTATGTTCAGTGCTTAACATTATCTTTTATTTGATAAAATTCTCACCTTTAAATTTGCTTTTGCCAACTGCTGAGAATAATTTATAGCCTCCTTCCGAGCTTCCCTGAGCTCCTGTCTTAATTCTTCATTCCTCCCAGTAAATTGGTCAACTTGGGTTTTCAAATGGAGATTGGCATCAAAGATTCCTTCTGCATTCTTTGATTCCATTGCCTAATAGATTTAGGTTATATTTCAGAAATGTGAAAAAAACATTAAAATCATAGTTTAAAAATCTACTTTTAAATAAAATCCACATTTAAGCATTTTACTATTCCCACTGCCATGTATAATAACAAAATAAACCAAATCTATTTCTTATTAATGAATTTAAGTTTATAAAACTATTTTAACTAACAACAGTATTACCAAGTTTAGTAACTACTTTATTATAAAAATTAGCAAACATCTAGCTAACCTTAGTAGACTGGTAGCCTAGTAAATCAACTGAATAGGAACAGGATGACAAGGGTTCATATCTTAACCAATCTCTTACTAGCTTGGCAAGTGACTTAAATTCTTTATACTTTAGTTTCCTTATCTCTAAAGAAGAGTAAATAATATTAGCTCTGTCAACTTCACAATATTGGCAGTCAAAATGAGATATACATGAAAATACTTTGAAACTATGGAGCACCTGAATTTAAAGCATGAGCAAAGAAATGAAAGTTACTACATCCAATTAAGTGAATTTTCCATTGCTTTCTCTCCACAGTTGAAGTACACATGGTAACAAAGGCAAAGTATGATAATATAGTATTATCCAAGAGTGCTAGGTAAGCAAAAGTAATATGTCAAAATATTAGAATATCAAAGCACCTTCATTGTCCTAATTCTCCAACTATCATAAATCTACACACACACACACACACACACACACACACACACAAACATTATGACTTTAAAAGAACTATATGGAAGAAACCTGTTAAATGCAAAGTAAAGCTTCAGAAGTGAAGGCTGAAGACAAAGTGGTAGGATGAGTAAAACCAAATGTAATCTTATACAGTACTCAGGAAGGTGAACTGGTGTTGAACTCTGGGCAGCAGATTTATAAAAGGAAGCCTTTACACTAAGAGCTCAGAGAAGGACATATAAAGTAACAAGATATACTAATTCAAAGGGATACCAGGAAGACAGAAATAGGCAGAAGGGGATTTCTGACAGACAACAAAGTAAGTCTAGTTAGTTCTGTTGCTAAGAAATAGCACCATGCCGTCTACATGGTCTTTTGGTAAAATAATACTAAATTAGATAGTGACTCAGGGCACTGAAAAAAAAACAACAAAAACCTGTAACAATAGAAAGTGAACTGAAGTGCATAAACCAGAATTATCTGATCTCAAGATTCTGAAGATTTCTTACAAGGAGGTATTACTAGGTTATTTGTGAGTTTTAGACAGGGATATATTTCAGAAAAAAAGAATGACAACCCAGAATAAATGCAGATAAAAACCTAGGGAAGCAGTGGCTGTAGGAAGGCCAGGGACTATGAATTGAAATAGAAGGAAGAATTTGCTAGTCTATTCATTTACTAAATAGTTTCCCTTGGAGAATAAAGTTTGATCTGAGATATAATATTAGTAGTGGGCAGCATAATAGACAAAAGATAGAATCATTTTAGACATTCAAAATAGCAGAGGCAAAAGAAAAGTCAGAATGAGTAACATATACAAGGAATCAAATTGTTCTCATAACTTATGTCAAATGGTTTTCTTGCCTCAGGAAGTTTTCATCATCTATCTCTCTCTCCTAATAATATAATGTCATTAAAAAAAGTATTCAACTATTGACTGGTCATCATTAAAAAAACAATTCAATAAATAATGAGATGTTTTTAATATTTAAATCAACCACAAATTTGGGAAACAACATAAATGTGGTCAGATTACATAAACAACATAGTAAAAATCTAAATATAAAATGCATATTTTATTAAAGTTTATCTAATATTATTAATACTGTGAAACTTTTTAAGTTCTTATATGGTAAATATAAATAGAATATTACTTGATGGCTAAAATATTTCCTGTAGCAATGCTTAATTCTTTATATATTTAAAATATTCTTACTACAATCTATTACACTTCTAGTTTTGTGGCATAAGATCCTAATAGACCTACCCTCCCACATTTAACAAGTAAATACAAAAACGATTACTTAAAGGTTCTAGAAAATAAACAAAAGCAAACAGATTTTGGAGAGGACTTGTTACTTTAAAAACGGCAACAGCCAGGAGTGATTTGCCATTTTTAAAGCTTCCTCTGAGGGCAGCCTGCAGTTGCAATGACCTGTCAACTTTCTGGCCTAGAAAACCAGAGGTCAGAGCCAGCCTAAAGCCACATGAAAGAAAAAAGCTAGCAAAAGGAATTTCAAATTCTGTGTAAAAACTATGCCAGGTCTAAGGTTGACTGTTGAGGCAAAAGAATGGAGTTGACAGAGGCAAGTATCAGTGAACCTAAAGAAAAAGCAGTAGCAATTACACAACTGGGAGAAGAAAAAAATAACAAATTAGGAAAAAAATGAACCAGCTTCAGGGACCTCTGGACATCAAAAGGTCTAAAATGTTTCACTGGGGCTCTGGCTGGTGTGGCTCAGTTGGTGGGAATGTCGTCCCAGACACCAAAAAGTGACAGGTTCTATTTCTAGTCAGGGCATATACCCAAGCTGAGGTGAGGGTTCGATCCCTGGTCCAGGCACATTCAGGAGGTAGCCAATCGATGTTTCTTTGTTTCTTTCTCCATTCCTCTCTAAAATAATTTTTTTAATTAAAGAACATACTCTCTCTTATAAAAAATATAAAGTGTTTCACTGGAATTCCAGAGAGAATCATACAGAAAAAAGTAATTAAAGAAATGAGTGGTAGAAAACTTCCTAATTGTGGTGAGTAACATAAGAAAACAGATTCAAGAAGCTCAGCGAACACCAAACAAGATACATATACACATATATACAAATGTGTGTGCATACACACAGGCACATTAAAGTCAAACTGGTAAAAAACAAATATAAAGAGAAAGTTTTGAAAGCAGCCTGAGGAAAAAAATACACATTACATACAGGCAACAATGACTCAGCTGACAGCAAATGTCTTATCAGAAACTGTCTAGACTAGTGGACAGTGAACAGTATCATTAAAGTTGATGAAACAACAAAATGAAACCATTAATATAAAAACATAACTTACATTAACTAGTCTTTCAAGACTAGGAATTATTAGAGATGTTTCTCCTCCATTAACATCAGGATCTTTCTGCATTTCCTTAATAGCTTGCAATATTTCTTTCATACCTCCTTCAAGTTGTTTATTTTCTTCAACTAATTCTTTTACTATAATGACATATGTTTCTCATTGAATGAATAAATTTTACACCATTTGCACTATTCTATATCGATGACAAAGAGTTCACGTATAGGAAAAATAACTCATTTGTAAAATGCAAATAAATATACAAAAAAAGTTCAACTATAAATCCAATGTGTGAATAGTTGAGCTGAATGATATACATATTGAAATTATATGCATATCCATATCTCATAGCTCAAAGAAATAAATCATAAGCATATTTGCCTTCACTTTATTACATTTTTTAAAAATTTGTTTACTTTCATTAGAGAATAAAACAGAAAAATTATTTATAATCACAAAAATATTCAGACTAAGAACATTCTCCGACTATGAATATAGCAGAGCAAACCAAATGGATGAAAGAGAGAAACTAACGTCTATACCTTATAGAGGTAATTAAGACTAAAACAGATTAGAAAACAGAATGTATTAAAGTCCTTTCAGATCCATGATTTTCAGTATAAGATAAATAGGTAAAGAAAAATAAGAGATAATAGTAACTTACATTTACTCTGAAATTTGGCTATTATTGTTTTACTTCTTTCTAAATCTCTTTCTTTTTCAATTAGTTCTCTTGAAAGAAATTCACTCTGAACAAAACATAAATAAAATTATTTTTTTTACAAAATATCACAATAGTTTAGTTCTGAACTTTTAACAAAGTTTGATTGAGGTTTAACACACCAAATACAAGTTATAGAGACATAATAGCAGTCATAAAAGTAAAATCTAAATGATAAAACAGATGGTGATCCTCTTCCCATCTTCTCCCTTCCCTGCAAACCCCCCCCCATACCCATGGCAAAAAGCAAACAGATATAATGAAGGTTTTTGTCTTTAGTACCACAATCATCTGTTTTAATATTCACACTACCTGTTCTGCCTGGCTTCTATGACGTTCAAGCTCTATTTCTGCATTTCTACTCTGTGCTTCCTTGATCAATAAATCCTGTGCTATGACTTCATTCTAAAGAAATATTTAATAAATTAGGCAAGTTGATGAGTTCATATCAAATGTACTGCATTTTTAGATTTTAAAAAAATAGAATGTGCATAAATTAATGCTAATGTTCAAACATTAAAAAAATCTTATTGCAATTACTACTTATAGAACTTTGTTAGAAAAAAATTTTTTAAAAAAAGAGTTAATAAAAAAGCAATCCCAGGAATGCAATTTGGAGGAAAGCTCACCTCAGATCTAAGAAATATTAGTTCTCTCCATAGCTGTTCTGTAACATTTTCAACTGGATCTACCTGAGATAATTCTGATTGTGCAGTAACACGCACAGGATCTGGAAGATTAACCTCAAGTTTACTTTTCAAAATCTCTGCCTGTAAGGGTACTTCACTTTTTCTTTTATCTTCTTTCAAACTATCAGCACATTTTATTTGGGCATGAACCCGCTCATCTTCTGGTGCTGCTACTCGTGAATTATCCATGTCAGCTTTATTATCATGAATTTGTTGACAAAATATTGCAGATTTTTGCCTAAGTGATAACTTCCACATTAAGTCAGAAGCTGTTGATAAGGCTTGTAAAGACAAATTGCTTTCTTGTGTGAAACTTGTCTTCTCAGGTGCTTGATGGCTTTCTGACACTTTCTTCAGAGAGTCATCAGAAGAAGAGTATAGGAAGTTGTTTATTTCTTCATGACTCTCCCTACTAAAGGCACTGACTAACGATTGTAGACATGGTGCTTTAAAAATCTCCCTTATTGTAATAGTTTCTGGAGGTGTATTATCATTTACTTGTGTAGATGAAGAATGTCTAGTTAAAGAGACAAAAGGATCCACTTCACTCGCTACACTATGATGAACTTCAGATAACATTCTTGGTAATGATCCTACAGTCATGTTCTCTTCTGACTCTTTCTGGTAAGATTCTGGAATACTGATTGATGCTCTCCTATGCAGCAGCTCTACTTTATCTGAACTCCTAATCTGTATTCAGAATAAATAATGTCTCATTAATCAACCTTTGAATCAACAGATTATTTAAGAAAACATTTTTTAATTTAACAACTATAAAAAAATAGCAATGTCTAAAATGAGATAATAGAGCAAATATGAAAGAACTGACAATTTTCTTTATTTTCTCTGTCATAGCAAATACTGTTTACCTTTGAATGTGCTGCATTCATATTTTCAAGGCTCATGAAATCAAATTTTCTTTCTCCCATTCTATTTTCTTGAGAAAAGTTTTCTGTTAGGTTCAGGTCCTCAACTATTAAGCCTACATATAAAAAATATAACAAATTAGACATAAAAATAACTCTCCTATTATTTTAATACTTTCACTCTTTAAAACTAGAATCAAGTTTTAACTCAAAAATGATAGAATAATTATTTCTAAAATCCCTGATAAACATGTAGCCTATACAACCTTCTCATTTAACTCACTTTTAACAAGATATTAGTATGAGAAACTATATATACTGTATCCTCTCTATCATTCCTACCGTTCTATATATAGTTAAAAGACACATATAACTCTTTGTAATACTTTAAGCAATAAAACAAAATTTTTTAAAAAAAGAAAGTAGACAAAAATCTTGAATAATGAGAAAACTAGTTAATATACTAATAAATTATGAAGTTTTGCCCTTCTAGAAACTTTTTGATGTACTATAGGAACTAATGTGCTAAAAAAAAAAATACAAAAAAAAATGTATTACTCATAGGTATTTATGAACTTAGTTAAAAACAAATTTCTCTTCTGTGGTCTTCAACAGCTATAAGACACTTAACCAACTGTTCTCTTTATATCATGTAAGATAAACAAACAAAAAATGCTAATTTTTATTCAACAAAACATTATACAGTAAATAATGTCTAAAAAGTTTTCAATACATAACTCTCTTAAGAAAAGAAAAAATATTATCAGTAACATATTAACATGAAAATTACTGTTTTATCATTACTAATCACAACTTACTGGCATTGTCTACAAATTAATACAAACTTCACTGTAAATTTTTCAGAAGTTCACGATGCTGAAAGTTTGTTTTTTATTCACTTGTTTTGTTTATTTGTTTACCAGTTCCATACATAGGATTGAACCCAATGACACTCATTTATATAATCTTCATCAGGCCATTATTTTCATTTACTAAACTTGTAGCAGAACCACAGTAATATAGAGATGACATTTTTAACATACAGAAAATTTCAGATCCAGACGATTCATTTTCCAATGATTTTTTTAAAGGTTTGGAATAACTGAGTATACCTGAAGTTGCAGTTCTTTTTCCTTTTTCTTGAGCCATTTGGCGGATTTTTTTTTTCAGGTCAAGTCGTTCTTCCTCTAAACTTTCAATCTATAAAGTAAAAATGATTAGTATTTTTCTTTAGTTCAACCAGAAAAATAACCAATTGACTACTGCACTTGCCTCTTTCAAAAGAATCTGGTTTTCGGCTCTGTACTGATGCTGTTTTAAACTTTTGCTATTTCTAAATTCAGTTAAATCAATCATTGTCTTCGGTTCAAGGCCTAAAATAGAAAGTAATGTGATTAAAACCTTATCAACATTCAAATGAACTACAAAAGGTTCATATAGCAGCTAGTTATCAAGCAACTTGTTATAATTTATTAAGTCAGCATCACTACAGAAGAGGGTATATTTTGTGCAAGAACTTTCCTGATGTTTGAACTATAACCCTCCAAGTTTAAATTTTGTCACAATTATTAATGAAAATCCTGACAAAAAATATTTAGGATCTATCTTGTCTATGTCTGCCTGTCATTGAGGTACTATAAATGTAGTAATGAAGAACATAATTAAGTCATAGGGATGAAACTGTATAATTATATATATTTTGGCTTGTTGTCAGGGATATATTAAAATCAACCCAAATAAAGAGTTAGTGCAGTGCCTGGCACATAGTAGTCATTACTTAATATCAATATCAATATCTGCTTGTGGAGTAGCCACTCTCGGTCTCAGTGCTTCACTAATACACTCTCTTTCGTATATTATCATGACTAATCTGGTGCTTCCAGTGTGCATGTCTCATAACTTTCTATTACTTAAGCAGCTATGTTCTGAAAACCAGACATTAAGACTGTCTCAAATAATTATAACCAAGTTTTGCAGCCTTTACAATACAGAAAATCTGCTGTTTTTGACAGCTATCTGGATGGCTCAGTCAACTTTAGGAACTTCCAGATCGAAGCTCGCTATCAAGTGATAAGTCATCTATCAGAAGTGTAACTTGAGGTCCTAGCACGACTCTGGGTCCTAGTCAGACACATTTTTACAGATAAATCATCTGTATAAAGTATTTACTTTTCCTTCCTCTAGATAACAGTTTTTACAGATGATCATGTTAATTCTAAGAAAGCATTAACTGGTATTTACCAAGTAAAATAAAATCATTATTTAGATCTTTATTTTCATTTTAAAGTAGCAATTTAGATTGGAATGGCAAAACATTAAAACTGGTAATATTCACTAATAAGGTATTTATTGAAATCAATATATAACTTCTCAAGCTATATTACTTCTTAGAATCAATAGTAACCTTAAAATACTCAACCGAAGAAAAACTTAAGCAGTCTAAATTATAAAAGTCAAGTACTTAAAAGTCCTAAAAAGGTTTATATAGAATTTCTAAATGTCCTCAAGAATTCTTATGAAACAAAGGCATCTTACAAACTGACATGGGTCACATAGACATTACTCTGATTGAAAAAAATTAAAGGGTTCACTTCTAATATGTGGTATTAACTTAGCAGACTTTCATTTTTAGACCAGCAGTTACTACTGAGGAGATCCTGGCCTGCACAGAGCAGTGCTCCAGGCCCGCCCCCCGCCATCCCAGCCCTACTAAATCCCCAATCCCACGTCAATCAGAGTAGCTCCACTTTTATTTGTTTTAAACATTTTTATAAAAGAATGTATTTTTTTAAAAAAAGACAACTATTTAAAAATAATAAACAATCAAAAAGGAAAACTGAAAATGACTTGACAATTAGGATTGAGCAAAATACGTATCTTAAAAGATGACTCACCCACACGCTCTCTAAGTGCCTCATTTTCATCGAGGAAATCATTGATCTTCATCTCAAGTTTATTGATTTCCTTTGTCAATCCTTCAATCTCTCGATCTCTTATTTTAATTTGGTTTTTACAATTCTTTATTTCAATAACAGCATCTTCTAAACCATATACTCCCTAAAAAATACCCATCTAATTTAAATATAACATGATTTAGTCGGAATAAATTATTAAACTCATGAATTTATTTTCTTATTAAGTCTGTGGGAAAGTGCACATATACTTAAGGTCTGCATTTACTGCATACCATCTAAAAGCATGCATCATTAAACTGTGTTTTTTATTGTGCTTTTTAAAAAAAAGTTCTCAAAACAGCACCCTAATGGCAAAGTGACTCAGAATATTACATTAAAAGGATTCACAAAACATAGAAAATAAAAGGATTCACAAAACATAGAAAATAAATAGTAAGGGTCAATCGGCAATACCATTACAATATGTAAATCATTTCTTGCCTGACTTAGTGGTAATCAGATTTCAAAATATTAAAAAAAAAGTACAAAGTCAGGCTGTTGCCATGGTAGGCAATAAAACAGTCCCTGTTATAACTTTTATCAAACTAACCAGGTGTCACATCTACATGGTGGCATACTGACACAGATTACAAAGAACCTAATCTTGCTGCCTCACCAAAGCTGATTATCTGGCAAATGGTTTGAAAATAATTCTCCTACCAAAAAGTAAATGCTACTCAAAAGTTTGAATAGTTTAATATAAATTGATTAGGATAATCTCTTTTTTTTAATATATTTTATTGATTTTCTACAGAGAGGAAGGGAGAAGGATGGAGAGCCAGAAACATCGATAAGAAACATCGATCAGCTGCCTCCTGCACACTCCCCACTGGGGATGTGCCCGCAACCAAGGTACATGCCCTTGACCGGAATCGAACCCGGGACCCCTGAGTCCACAGGCCAACACTCTATCCACTGAGCCAAACCAGTCAGGGCAGGATAATCTTTATTATATTTCTGGAATGCTTTTAGATGGTATGCAGTAAATGGCATAGGACAGTCTAACTGTGTCAAGAAAAATTCTAAACTTGATTGACAAGATAAGAATACATACAGATTCATAATCTTTTAAGCGCTTCAGAGTCTCAACTAGTTCTTTATCCTTTTCCTTAGCATCAGCCTCAGCCAGTTCAGCTGTTCTCTCAGCCTCTTTAGTCTTCTCTTCTAAAATTTGAACCTTAGATTGCATTTTCATATAATGAGTCTGTTGAGAAAGTGTTGAAGCACCTACAAGGTAAAAGTGAAAATCATAAATGAGTTGAATTGATTACTCATTCCTTTAAATCACTGATTCCAATATGGGTGCAGAAAAAGTGATATATCACTAAAAAAGCCCTTTTAATATCACAATTTCTTATTTATAAAATAAAGCTCTAATTTGGTTGTATTAATAAAACAAACTAAAAAAATAAAGTTCAATAAAATCTCAGCTGAAGGGTTATGGATTGTAAAAGATTGCAAAACACTGCTATACAAAGAATCATCACTATGCGAAGACTGCTAACATTTTTCTAATATTTAACCTCTCTTTTGTCCACTGTAATAAACTATGGAATTTTAGCTGGATATATGACCACATGACTAATGCGATCCAGATAGAAAAGCCATGTGCACATTTCAAGAAATGGGTTGTTTTTTTTAGGATTTACTGTCATTTATTGAGAGCATCCCCTCCCCGCCTTTGCAGTCTCTAGATCACTCTTTCCTCTTATAGATCTTGTGTGTTAGCCTCAGGAGGACGGCTGGGGGCAGGGTTGCAGAGCACTGCTTGATGAGACCCACAAAGTGGCTGTAACTGCATGAACAGAGCCTGCAGACTGCAGCTCCTCATAGAGTGCCTTCATCTGGGCCACCTTCTCAGCCTCTTTCTGCCCATAATTCGGCTGCAGGATCTAGTGCTGTTCCAAAGAGGCCCGTCGCAGACACTGAACCGCAGCCAGCTGCATTTGTTGTCCTGGATGTCAATGTCAATCTTGTCTGTCACACTAGAGTCTCCAAAGAGGTCAAGGTAGTCATCCTTAATGGGAAAGAGCTCTCCCATCTCCAGCAGGAACTTCTTGGCATTGGCATGTTCCTTCTCTTCTCAATGCCCACCATATACATGGCAGCCACTACAAGAAGGCAGAGTAGAAAGCTAACGTATACTTAACAACAGATTTGTACCTCTTTTCAGTGAATATGCCAATACCCATGTTGCCCTGCAGTGCTGTGATGAAGTCCAGGCTCTGTCCAATCTCAGCCTGACAGGAACTCTGCAGAAAGAGCTTGATTAGGTTCGGGTAATAGGCTGCTCCCAGCAGAACTTCAGCAGTTGGTAGATACATGCTTCCATAAGCATAGCATGACGGTTGACATCCAAACCTATGCCTGGCTTCTGATACCAGCAGATCAAGCCCCTGTCAGGTGAGGGATGAATCCATAATGTTGTCTGACACCAGAAAGAAAGCCTGGAGCAGTTCCACACACCAGCCCACAATTATGCCTACTGGAGTCTATGAGCATCCTGCTTTCTGGGTTCCATCAGGTCCTGGAGTGTTATGAGTACCGTCACATCCTGCTGGTACTTACCCTCAATAACATTGTACTCCAGGACCTCCTCGAGGCAGGCAATGGCATCTCTTGTATCTGGGTGCCCCATGTCACCCTCAGTTAATACCCTGACAATCTGGGATAAGTGCTGGATGAAATTCTGCTTTTTTGGGTCATAAACATCCAATTTCTGGTCTCCATTCATTCTGTTCCTGGATGCTGGTCAAGAAATGCTTTTAAAGGAAAGAAGTGAACCTTTCTTTTCTCTTTCCTCCCTCCTGGCAGCTGGAATATATGCATTGAGGCTGGAACTCATACGGTCTTCTTAGGACAGGAGATGGAAACCAGATGTCAAGATAGGCAGAGTATACAGACTATCTGATATCTGATTTGTGCAGTTATCACACTAACCCTCAACTAGTTGCCTCAATTTTGTTTATATCATGAAAACAGAGATTTCTATCCTGCTTAAACCATTGTTACATTTGATTTTTCTGTCACCTGCAGCTAAACTTAAACCTAACTAATAGCTAAAAAAAATCACTATTATCTTAACAAACTAGACCAAAATATAGTATTCCTATCATTGTAAAATGTATTGACACAAATAATTCTTATACTCATTCATAATAAACATCTACTGATTTATTGGGTATATACTTACGTATTGGTATTGGACTAGTGTGGGAGATCACTTTTGTATAAGAAATGAGCCCTGCCCTAACCGGTTTGGCTCAGTGGATAGAGCGTCGGCCTGCGGACTGAAGGGTCCCAGGTTCGATTCCGGTCAAGGGCATGTACCTTGGTTGCGGGCACATTCCCAGTAGTGTGTGTTGCTACATTGATCAAAACTTTACTGTGTTCCATTTTATATTAATTATTAAAAGGGGTTTAAATAAATAAAATCAATTATATCACCATTTTCATTTCTTTCATTCAGCCAACCTAGTAATAAAGGTTAATGTGATTTTCACTAGAGAAAAATTATAGAAAACATCTGCATGATTTACGAATTTAAACACTAGGAGGATATGTAAAGTACTTAATAATATCCATCCAATCTTTTGAAAATATAATAAAATTCATAGAGAAAAAGCAATAATATATCTATTGACATGACATGATTTTATTTTTAAAAAATATTTTAAAATGTGATGGTATATAAAATAATGATCTACACTAATAAAAGAGAAACATGGTAATTAGTGTACGACCGC
The DNA here is from genome assembly GCF_000147115.1 of Myotis lucifugus. Taxonomy (NCBI): domain Eukaryota; kingdom Metazoa; phylum Chordata; class Mammalia; order Chiroptera; family Vespertilionidae; genus Myotis; species Myotis lucifugus. Next base: position 10,800,496 of record NW_005871057.1, read on the forward strand.
TACCCTTCCCATTGGCTAATCAGCATATCCTTATGCAAATTAACTGTCAGCCAAGATGGCGGCCGGCAGCCAGGCAGCTGGAAGCGAACATGAGGCTTGCTTGCTCCAGTGACTGCAGACTCCAACGTTCCCCGCCTGACTTGCCGGCCTCTGAGTTGCAACTCTAAGCAACTATGTACTATGTTGCAAATGTAGAAGCTAAACAAAACCCCAGAAACCAGCTTTCAGCCTGCCGGGATCTCAGAGCTGAAGTTATACATTGTTTCAATTATAGAACGGCAAACAAACCAGATACGAAGCCTCAGAGCTAGAGCCAGAGCTAAAGCTGGCCCAGAATAAAATAAAAAAAAGAGAAAAAAAAGGAGCGGTTGGGAGCTTCAGTCAACAACCGCCAGCCTGAAAGCAGCCCTCAGCCCCTCACCCAGACTGGCCAGGCACCCCAGTGGGGACCCCCACCCTGAAGGGTGTGTGACCAGCTGCAAACAGCCATCATCCCCTCATCCAGGCTGGCCAGGCATCCCAGTGGGGACCCCCACCCTGATCCAGGACACCCTTCAGGGCAAACCAGCCGGCCCCCAGGCCTCTATCCTATATAGTAAAAGGGTAATATGCCTCCCAGCACCGGGATCAGCGGAGCCGCGAGGCCTCTTGGCACCAGATCAGCGTGACAGGGGGCAGCGCCCAAACCCCCTGATCGCCCTGCAGCTCTGTGTGTGACAGGGGGCGGGGCCACAACCTCCCTATCCGCCCTGCTCTGTTCATGACAGGGGAAGGCGCCCCAACCCCCTGATGGGCCCTGCTCTGTGTGTGACAGGGTGCGGCGCCCCAACCCACTCCCCCCCCCCACAGGCCCTGCTCTGTGTGTGACGGGGTAGAGCCATAACCTCCCCATCGGCCCTGCCCTGAGTGTGACAGTGGTGGCGCCGCAACCCCCTGATCGGCCCTGCTCTGTGTGTGACAGGGGGCGGTGCCCTAACTCCCCTATCGGCCCTACTCTGTGCGTGACAGGGGGGAGCTCCCCAACCCCCTGATTGGCCCTGCTCTGTGCGTGACAGGGGGTGGCGCCGCAACCTCCCCATCGACCCTGCCTTGAGTGTGACAGGGGGCGGTGCCCCAACCCCCCAATCGGCCCCACCCTGAGCGTGACTGAGGGTGGCATCGCAACCTCCCGATCTGCCCTGCTCTGTGCATGACGGGGCGGCGCCCCAACTCCCCAATCAGCCCTGCTCTGAGCCCGACCAGGGGCTGCACTTAGGGATTGGGCCTGCCCTCTGCCACACAGGAGCAGGCCTAAGCCAGGAGGTCGTTATCTCCTGAGGGGTCCCAGACTGCGAGAGGGCACAGGCCGGGCTGAGGGACCCCCCTCCCCGAGTGCACAAATTTTTGTGCACCGGGCCTCTAGTATACTTATAAAATATTAAATTACCTTTGTTTCTTTGGAGCTCATTTTTCAAATCTTCAATAATAAACGTATTTTTTTCCATTTCCTTTGTATATTGTTCTACTTGCTCAGTGAGCATCTTAATATGACTGTCTCGTTCTTGTATACCCTACAAAATATTTTTTAATATTACATATTATCTTTTCATCAATATTAGCATACCTTTTTAAAGTAAGAAAAAAGGTAGGTCTTGCCAGCTAGTGGGCTCGGTGGTTGAGTATTGACCCATGAACCAAGAAGTCACTAGATTGATTCCAGGTCCCGGGACATGCCAGAGTTGAGGGCTCGATCCCTAGTAGGGGCATGTGTGCAATAGGCAGCTTAACCATGTTTCTATTTCTCTCCCTCTCCCTTCCTCTTTCTCTAAAAGTCAATAAAACATATTTTTAAAAAGAAATTCTTAAAATAAAAAGGTAGGTCTTGTTTTTTTTATTAAGACTAGAATATATTTTTTATGGGTCAAAACATGCCTTTTACTATCTTATATATCTCAATTGCACTATACAACATTAAGTACAATGCTGTCATTCTAATAACTTAAAGACGATTTAATGGCTAACACTCCAGCAAATAGGAATTCTAGAACTCTAATATTTGTAGCTTCTTAGGGTTCCTTTTATGTTACTTTTTCCCATCATCCACCCAATTCCATCTTTTTTACCATTTAGTATGTTTGTGTTTAGCCCTGTGCATCCTCACTTACTTAACTTAGCTTTTAACCCTGCAGTACTCAAAATCATCGTCCCTTGAAATTGTTATTCACCAAATACTTCCAAAATTTCCGTCTCTTTTGAATTATGACTATAGAGCACTGAAAATGAAAGTGTGAATTCTTTCTCTACGAATATATTTGTACTAAAACTAGAAATCCTTATGTAGTACAGTCTTATAACCATACTTTTAGCCTATTTCACATTGTATAGGATATTTCAGCACTAAAATACAATATAATAAACTTTAATAACAGAGTATTAAGATGTTTTAAACTTCTAAAAGTTTTTAATAGTTTCATATTAAATAATTCCAAAATCAAAACAATGAATATATTATCTATATCAATGCAGAAAAATACACAAAATAATTATATTCCCAACTCAAAACTTAATTCTAATTTTATTGTGGGACTGGATGGTGTAAGAAACTTCAAGAGCCTTCATTATATATCCAATAGTGCAAGCCACTATAATTGGCACTGGTGATATAATAAGACAGTGCAAAGTTTCATAGCCAACTTTAATAAAACAGATTGATAAACCAAATTTTACCTGTTGTAGAGCCATAACGTTACTTTTATCAGCATCAAGCTGGGCATTTTTCAGTTTCTCCCTTAGGTTATGTAACATTTGCTGATATTCAATAATTTCATCATCTTTAGAAGACAAAATTAACTGGAAATAAATGAAAAAGGATCTGTTACATAAGAGAAAAACGAACAAACCATTCCTCAATTATGATAAATACTCTAATATATACCATCGGGAGATTTAAAAACAATATAGGAAATACAATTCTTTGAAGTGAAAAAGTATCAACAACTATTGAGTAATCATTGTTCCTTTTGTGTGTACAACTTGAATTTCAAATAGGAAATGATTCAAAAATATATACTGTGGTTTTTGCTATTCTAGGAATTGATTCTCTAAACAATCTTAAACTTTCAAAACCCATTCCTAAAACAAGAAGTTACAAATACTTCCATGTATTACAAAAAGTTTTGTACAACTCATCTTTTTTTTTACATATATTTTTATTGATTTCAGAGAGGAAGGCAGAGGGAGAGGGAGATAGAAGCATTAATGATGAGAGAGAATCACTAATTGGCTGCCTCCTGCATGCCCCACACTGGGGATTGAGCCTGCAACCCGGGCATGGGCCCTGACAGGGAATCGACAGTGACCTCCTGGTTCATAGGTCGACACTCAACCACTGAGCCACACCGGCCAGGCAGTATAACTAATCTTTATGAAGGAAACATTAAAGTACCACTGAGAAGCATAAAATACCTTGAATGAAAGGTATCTTATAGTGTTGTATGAAAGGAGAGGTTAGCCCTCCCCATGACAAGGATGGAAAAGATGCTCGGGCATGACAACGTGCATAGGATTAAGGCACTGCCACCTACTTCACAGCAGCTAACCTTTGTTTTTTAATATTGTATTGCATATTTGAAAAAAGCTAGGAGAGTGGATCTTGAAAGTTTTCATCACACAAAAAAACTGTAACTATGTATAGTGATGGATGTTAACTGAATTTATTGCAGTGATGATCATTTTCCTATATATGCAAATATGCAATCATTACACTGTGCACTTGAAATAATTTTATGTTATGTCAATTACACCTCAATTTAAAAAAAAGAAAGGAATCTTGTGTTCTTTGCTAGTAGGACCAAATATCAACAGCAATCTATAAATTCATTTATAAATTGAATACATACACAATAAAATAACAAATATTTTTTAAAACTATTTCTAGCCTAGCCAGTTTGGCTCAGTGAATAGAGCATCGGCCCACAGACTGAAGGGTCTGAATATGATTCTGGTCAAGGGCACATACCCTGATTGCAGGCTCGATCCCTGGCCCTGGTTGGGGCGTGTGCAGGAAGCAACTAATCAATATGTCTCTCTCACATCAATGTTTCTCTCTCTGTGTCTCTCCCCCTCCTTTCCACTATCTCTAAAAATCAATGGAAAAATATTCTTGGGTGAGGATTAACCAAAAAAAAAAAATATGTGTGTGTGTGTATGTACATATACACACATATATATAAAATTTGTATTAAAAAACACATTTATAGGCAAGAGTCTAAAAATAGAAAAATGAGAACAGCTTTTTCCAAATATTTACACATAACAATAATTAAAACAAGTATACATGGTTAAAAATAGATCAATCGATATAAAAAAAGAAAGTACTAAAATAAATTCAAATTGAACAAGAGTTTGTTGTAATAAAAATGGAACCGTATTTTAGTAGGAGAATGATAAAATATTCAATAAATTATGTTTGGACAACACTAGCTCTAAGTGCATACATATCTCATTTTTTATACCAAAATGAATTACATATACTTCAAAGATCTAAATGTAAAAAATGGAAGTAAAAGATGCTAGAATATGAGGAAATAATTTTATATTCAGAATCCTTTCTAATTATGATATAATGGCCAAAAGCCATAACATATACAACTATATAATGCATAAAAAATATTTCATAACAAAAAAATACCATAAGCCCACCCAGGGACGCCAAAAAAAAAAAAAATACCATAAGCCAAAACACAAATGACAAACTGAAAGAATATAGTTGCAATGTGTATCACAATTATACTTGTATCAATTTATTCTATAGATATAGATTTTCAAAATCATGAATATACAATGATATTACATTAAAATAGTTTCCAACAGGAAAAATTGGAAACCTCCTAAATATTACACAAAGAAAAATTACACAGCCATTAAAAAGAACAATGCAATATTATATGCACTGATATAATGTTTCTTAAAAAGCAGCCTGGCCTGTGTTGCTCAGTGGTTGAGTATAGACCCATGGACTAGGAGGTCACAGTTCAATTCCCAGTCAGGGCACATGCCTGGGTTGTGGGCTTGATCCTTGCTGGGGGGCGTGCAGCCAATCAATGATTCTCTCTCATCTCTCATCATTAATGTTTTTCTTTCTCTCTCCCTCTCCCTTCCTCTTTCTGAAATCAATTAAAAAAACATTAAAAAATCTATTTATAAAATTTAAAAAAATACTAAGCAAAAAGATAGATACTAAGAGGGTAGGCTAGAAAGAGTCAATGGGGAAAAAGCTGATGTATGTAATACTTTTAACAATAAAGATTTAAAAAAAGAAATATTTGAACAAAAAAAAGATACTAAGGAAAAACAAAGTACGAAAGAATACATATGCTACCATCTCTCCTCCCAAAATTAAATATGGTAAAAACAACTTTTTCCCCTAGGGATTGGTAAATTATGCCTCACAAATCAAATCTGGCCTGCTACCTATTTTTGTAAAGATGTATTAGTACTTTGCTCATTCATTTATGTATTGTCTACAATTGTTTTCATGCTATAATAGCAGAGTTGAGTAATGATACCAAAGACCAAATGGTCTAAAATATTTATTCCCTGGTCTTTTACAGAAGGTTTATTGTCCTCTAATTGATTCTATAGGACTCATTTGCCTTTGTTTAAAATATAGATTATCTGAGCTTCCCAAGTGATAACCAATTCCAAATAACCAGTAAGATTTATGTGAACCCTGTTAGAAACATTGACTAAAGTGATGGCTTTTATAATTAAAACTAGAGGCCCAGTACACAGATTTGTGCACTGGTGGGCCCCTAGGCCTGGCCTGAGCTCTCTCGCAATCCGGGACCCCTCGGGGGATGTTGGAGGCCCAGTGTACAGATTTGGCCCTATCCCTGCAGGCAGGCCGAGGGACCCCACTGGTGCACAAATCCATGAACCAGGCCTCTAGTATGCATATAAGATCTTTGATTAATCTCTTCCCACCCTTCCCCCTTCCCCCTCCCCTCTGAGATTCATCAGTCTGTTCCATGTTTCCATGCCTATGCATTGAGTGTCTGCCACCTGGTGGTCAGTGTGCGTCACAGCTACTGGTTGAATGGTCAGTCGCTTAGGCTTTTATATATATAGACTAGAAGCCCAGTGTACAAATTCATGCACGGGTGGGCCTGCAACTGAGGCCTATGGGGGGGGGGGCGGCTGGCTGGGGGAAGGGACCCCAGGAGGTTGGCCAGCCGGAAGGACTGCAGGAGGTTGGCTGGTTTGGGGGGGGGGGTGAAGCGGGACTGTGGGAGGTTGGCCAAATGGCCCCCCCTGATAGGGGCCTTCAGGGGGCTGGCCAGGGGGAGGGGCTGCAGGAGATTGGCTGTGGGAGTGCACTGATCACCAGGGGGTAGCTCCTGTGTTGAGTGTCTTCCCCCTGGTGGTCAGTGCAAGTCATAGCAATTGGTTGGCCGGTCATTCCGGTCATTCGGTCGTAAGGGTTGCTTAGGCTTTTATAAATATAAATATATTTTATTCAGAATCATTTCAGACTTTTTGAAAATATGTAACTGTTAGGATCCTACTTCTGATATGGTAAGGCTGGGGATATGTTGTGGTTGGAGAGCAGTGAGGAGGAAGAGATTTTTGAAAAGACATCACAGATGATTCTGAAAGATCCCTTTCCTTACTCCCATTCCCACTGAATGCCAAAAGCTTAATTACTCTGACGTGGAAGGAGAGGCAGAAAAACTGACTACAGTAAAATGTAACCTGGAACTACATATCTAACATATTTAAGGTAACTATGATTTATGTTAAAGTAATTAAGTCTATTTAGAATTGTCTATTTTAGATGACAAATACATTATATTTTGGACTTAGATTTCTATCAAAAATTTTCTTTACAAGTTGAACTCACTGAATGTGGAAGAGCTCATTCAACAACAAATAAGCTAGAGGACTACGCAGGACAAAGGAGTTTTTCTAGCTAGGACATTTAATACACATTTTTAAATGCCTAATAAATATGTCATTAACTGTTATAAGGCCTTTAAAGAAAACAGGACTAAAAATTGAAATCTAAACTGCAAATGAAAAAGCCATTATGTCAATTGAAAAAGGCACCTTCCATTCTTCTACTTTTGCATTAACAGCTACCATGATTGGATCATCTTCTTCATTTTTTGCTTTTAGAAGATCTGTAAGCTCCTGCACCTAGAAGGCAACAATCATCTCTAGAATTATTGCAAATTAGTGTAATATAAATACATTTCTTATACATGAATACTTATAAATATATTACACACACAATATGCATTTACATACACATATACACACGTACATTATTAATGTATATTCACTAGTGGCTCAGTGCATGAAATTCGTGCACAGGGTGGGGGGTCCCTCAGCACGGCCTGCACACTCTCCAATCTGGGACCCCTCAGCAGTCGGACATCCCTCTCACAATGTGGGATCACTGGCTCCTAACCGCTCACCTGCCTGACTGCCTGATCGCCCCTAACCACTCTGCCTGCCGGCCTGATCGCCTCCAACTGTCCCTCCTTCCGGCCTGATCACCCCTAACTAACCCCCCCGCCCGCCTGATCGCCCCCAGATGCCCCCCCTGCCGGCCTGATCGCCCCAACTACCCCCCCTGCCGGCCTGCTCGCACCCAACTGCCCCCCACTGCCGGCCTGCTTGCCCCCAACTGTTCAGCCTCATGCCCTCAACTGCCCTCCCCTACTTGCCTGATTGCCCCCAAATACCCCCCTGTGCCAGCCTGATCGCCCCTAACCGCCTCAGCCTCGGCCCCGCCACCATGGCTTTGTCCAGAAGGACATCCAGAAGGTCTCCTGGAAGGTCTCCCTGTCTAATTAGCATATTACCCTTTTATTAGTATAGATTATTGGAGCAGTTATCTAGTTAGAGTTGACATTTAATGGTTACTGCATCTTTAGAGTTGTATAATTATTTTTCATTACTAGAAAATTATATTTTTAAGTATTATTATATTTTCTTAAATAAAGTTTAAACCCATGTGTGAACAACATATTGGTTTCTTTGATTTTTATTGTATATTTATGATGTAAAATTAAACTTTATGTTTCACAGTACTCCTAAGAGTCTTTGTAGAAAATTCCCATAATTATTAGCTTTGTAGGACTACTATCTACACCAGTGGTTCTCAACCTTCTGGTCCTTTAAATACAGTTCCTCATGTTGTGACCCAACCATAAAATTATTTTCGTTGCTACTTCATAACTATAATGTTGCTACTGTTATGAATCGTAATGTAAATATCTAATATGCAGGATGGTCTTAGGCAACCCCTGTGAAAGGGTCATTTGACCGCCAAAGGGGTCGCGACCCACAGGTTGAGAACCGCTGATCTACACATTTGTTACGTATCACCTATACGTCCTACATGGCAAGAATTATGAGGTACATGTAAGAAAATTAGAGAACTAGATATGGATAAACTAGAGGCCTGGTGCATGAAATTCTGTATGGGTAGGGTCCCTAAGCCTGGCCAGCGATCAGGGCTGATCGGGCCCTTCTGGCTGCCGACCAGGGCCTTCCTTCCAGCTGCCGGCTGGGGCCTCCCTTCCCCAGCTGCCGGCTGCTGACTAGGGCATCCCTTCGTTTCATGCCACCTCCTGGTGGTCAGTGCATGTCATAGCAAGCGACTGAACTCCCAGTCCCAAGGGGACACTTTGCATATTAGCCTTTTATATACAGTGGGGCCTTGACTTAACGAGTGTCCCGACTAACGAGTTTTTTGAGATACCAGCTGTCGGCCGATTTTTTGCATTGAGTTGACAGAATAATTTGAGTTAATGAGCTCCTTAACGAGCTCGGTCTCGGAACGAATTAAACTCGTAAGTCAAGGCCCCACTGTATAAAGAAGATGTATCAGCAAGGCAACATATTACAGTATAAAATGACATACTGCAGCATAAAACAAAAATTCATATCCTAGAACGTTAAAGTACTATCTAGTTTCAAATAATTAGTAACAAGGCATTATGAGGTCTGCAAAAATAAGTTAGTTCAACAGAAATTCTTACCTGAAGCCGATAATGCTCATTTTCTTTTTTTAATTGGTCCATTATATTATCTGTCTGATGCACAATAGCTTTCATTCTATTATATTCATCAGTCATCTTCTCCATTTCCTGTACAGACTCTTCTAGATTTTTTCTCATTTCTTGATTCTGAACTTCAATTTTCTCATTAGCTTCTGTTAAAGTCTAAGAAAGTTAAAGACATTCTGATTAAAAACAATTTAAGAAACTGAAATTTAAGCTAAATTAAAATTAAATGGCATCATAAGTATCTGCTGGAGAAAAGAGAATTCTTCATAGATCTTTAGTATCAACTGTTGTTGACCAATTACATCAAATTAATATCAAGAACACTTTACCTAAGGATCTTACTTCTTCTTAATGCCCAAGATAGGCATATAAAAAGAATGATTTGCAAGATTTGCACCTTCCAAGATACAATTTATTTCATGTTTTACAAATACACAGTTATAGATTTATACTAAAGAATTTAAATGTAGAGCTAAATAGTTTTATACTATAATGAAATTAAAGTTTTATAAGAAGCACTGCCTTGAACTGACTTCTATCCATTTTACCTGAATTTCATCCAGATATTGAACAAGTTCATAGTTTTTTTTAGACAATTGTGATCGATAGTCACTGTCTTCTCCTCTTCTTGATAACAGTGTTTCTTTTTGTGAATCTATTTGTTTCTGATAGTCAATAACATCTTGACGAAGCTGTTCATTCTGAAGGTAGACCAAATACAAAATTCTATTAAGAAACTATCCAGAAAAAGAAAATTTTATCCTCTAAAAAGTGACCTCAAAACATATCTTTAAAACCCCAGATTTCACCACCCCTAAAGCCTCACCTTTTTCTTTAGACGTTTGTTCTCCAGAAAAGGACAGGAAAGAGTAATTAGAAATGAGAAAGGCAATATAATTTAAAATGATAATCAGAAATTTAAAAAAAAATAAAGAGAAATTCTAAAAGGATGAGATATTATTTTGGATAAAAGAAAGCAAGAATATTAATTATCAACAAAAACAACATCTTGATTGTGCTAAAAAGATAAAAATTCTTATCAAGATAAAGAATGTACAAACATTATTTGGCTAAGAAAAACCAAATAATAATTAGAACTGACAAGATTTCATCAACAAAAATCTTAAAAGGATGCTGGATAAATATAAGAAATAAGACAGAAATCCAGTCATATATTCAGTTAGGAAACTAACAAAGAATAGTTTATACAACAGGAAGCAAGATTTATCCAAATAGGCGTAAGAGATGAATGTAGTACTTAATGGCCTCACCTCCAGATTCATTTTCTATTTCCCTGACACAAAGTCATGTCATAAAATCAGCCAGTTTGAAAACATCACTTACTTAGATGATTCCAGTTCTGGTTACAGCATAAATTTTTTAAAATTTTTTTTTAAGTATCTTTGTTGAAACACCACAGATACTAAAATTTTTTTTACCAACCTCTCTTCTTAATTTGCTGTTTTCATTTTCTGCTTCCTCATTTCGAAGTGCCAACTAAAAGAGCAAATGAATAAATAAAATTCAGCAGTAATTTAATATGCCAGATTTTCATCTAATCAATTTAAATTTTAAATCCTCTCCAATAAAGGAAAGTATATTTAATTACTAAGGACTTTATATCAACCCAAGACATAAATAATAAGACAAAATTTTTGAAAACCAAGAATTAGGAAGTAAAACAGGTTGAGTTCAAAAACTATAAAAATAAAAAGGCAAAAAATTCTAACCAAGGATACAGAAAGCAAAAAACATTATTCCTTCCTCTGCCCATATATCCTAATAATGAATAGTGTTCTGTCCAAGCTCTTTATCATTTCACAGTTGTACTATGTCAGGGCTAGAATACTCTTTGCTCCCAGTGAACATTAAAATACTTATAAATATAAGGTAATAAAACATAATGGTTAAAAATAAGAAATTTGAAATCAGACTGGCCTAGGTTTATATACCTTGTTCAACAATTTCTAATAAAGTGTGAACAAGTCATTTAACATCTCTGAAATTCAGTTTTCTCATCTCATATGTTGACATAGAATTAAGTATGATGCATATAAAGTCCTTAGCACAATATTTAATGCATGGAATATCAAAAAATTTTGAAGTGTTGTTCTCTTCTCCACATGTATATGATTTCATTTGTGACTCTTTTCTTTAGTTTCTCTAAATAGGCACATATTATTACCACTATTGTGGATTTTTTTCACCTATGGTCAAATCCTATCTCTCTTATGACCTTTCACTTTTCTGCTTTTCCTCCTTATCTCAAGAAGAAGACAGAATCACAATGTGTGCCAACTATAATACATTTAAAAGTCTGTAATACATAACTAATCACAATATGAGATCCTTGATTGAACCTTGGATAGTGGACAGGGAGACTATGATGGACATTACTGAGTCAATAGATAAAATATATTATATTTCCCTACTATGCTAATTATAGAGCAGTTATGTTAGAAAATACCTCACTTTTCAGGTGAAACATACTGAATATTTAAGTATGAAGTATCATGATATCTGCATATTTAATATGAAGTATCATAAGATCTGAAATCAATTATCAATGGCTCAGCAGTAAGAGAGAAATAAGTTTCTGTGTATAAAGACACACAGAATGTGGCACAATGTTAACTTCTGAGCCTATATGAACAGTATGGGGTGGGCAAACTTTTTGACTCGAGGGCCACAATGGGTTCTTAAACTGGACCGGAGGGCTGGAACAAAAGCATGGATGGAGTGTTTGTGTGAACTAATATAAATTCAAAGTAAACATCATTACATAAAAGGGTATGGTCTTTTTTTTTTTTTTAGTTTTATTCATTTCAAACGGGCCGGATCCGGCCCGCGGGCCGTAGTTTGCCCACGGCTGGTATAAGAGTATTATTTTTCTTGCAATCGTTATGACGATATGCAGGTTTTTAAAATTTAAAGAAAGTTCATAATAAAATGCAATGTGCTATATAAATCTTAAAAGTTACTTCTTATTATTATCTATAATAATAGAAGTATAATATGCTAATTAGACCAGCTGTCTTCCTGGATGTCCTTCCGGACGACCTTCCAGACGAGGCCAGGGTTGCTAGGGAAGCCCGTGTCCCGGGTGCCTGCCAATGGCTAGAGGGAAGCCCGGGTGCTGGGTGCCAGAGGGAGGCCGGTGCCGGCAGCCAGGGGAAAGAAGGCCTACTCTTGCACGATTTTCGTGCATCAGGCCTCTAGTCTATATAATAAAAGCCCAGCGGCCATTATGGCGGAATGACTGGAACAACCAGTCACTATGATGCGCACTGACCACCAGGGAGCAGACACTCAATGCAGGAGCTGCCCCCTAGTGGTCAGTTCACTCCCACAGCTGGAGTGCTACTCAGCCAGAAGCCAGGCTCACGGCTGGCGAGCGCAGCAGCGGAGGCAGGAGCCTCTCCCGGCTCTGTGGCAGTGCTAATGAGTGGCAAGACAAGTGGTAAGGAGCGAGCAGGTGGGAGGTTAGGAGTGAGGGGTCCCAGATTGCAAGAGGGTGCAGGCCGGGCTGAGGAACCTCCCCCCCACACACACACACAAATTTTCGTGCATTGGGCCTCTAGTTATTATTATATGGGAGCTAAGAAGCAGTCTTGCTGTTTTGAATTGAAACGTGTTAACAAGTAGAGAGATGTCAAGAATTTAAGGCTAAAGCATTTACCACTACCTACGCCCTTTTTTCCCTTGGTTTTTGAAGCATCACACTCTTGACAGTTGTCCTTTCTTGACCTGTTCCTTGAAGCATCTCTTCCTACTTCATTAGACATTTCTATGTCTCAGAGATCTGCCTAACAAGAATTTCTATGGCTTCAATATCTAGACTGATAACCTACAAATCCTTATCATCTATCCAGTGTTTCTCGTGTACTCCATCTATCCAGTGGCCCAACCCAGAAAATTAGGTGGACTCCCCATTCCTCCCTCCTCCCCAACAAGCAATCCTTCATCATGTCCAATTACATCTACATCACTCAAATGTATTTATGTCCCTAACCCCCCCCACTCAGTCATTACTTCAACACATGCCTGAAATGTCTCTTAATTAGTCTTTACCCTCGTCAATCCACTCTCTACAAAGTAAACTTTAAAAGCATAGAATTGATCATGATATCCCTGTGTTCAAAATTCTTCATTGGCTCCTTTCAAAAAAAGACCAAATTTCTCAGGAACAGGCCTTTGCTTATCTCTCCAGAGGATCATGAATGTTAAAACTGAAGGGCAGACCCTGGACCATGTGACTCAGTTGGTTGGAGTGTCATCCTGTGCACCAGAAGGCTGCAGGTTCAACCCCCTGCCAGGGCTCGTAAGGAGGCACCCAATCAATGTATCTCTCTCACATCGATGATCAATGTCCCTCTCTCTCCCCCTCTCTCCCCATCTCTCTCCCCCCTCTCTCTCTCTCTCTCTCTCTCTTCCTTCCTCTCCAAAATCATTTTTTTTAATTAAAAAACAAAACAAAACAGGAAGGCAGGTTATAGTGCATTGGTTAAGAACACAAATTCTTGGTAAGTTTGGATTGAAATCATGGCTTTATAACTTACTAGTCGTGTAACTATGGGCAATTACCCTTTCTGTGTCTGTTTCTTCATCTGTAGCATGAAAGAAATGTCACCTATTTCATATAATATCAAATGAGGAATAATCAATTAATGTATATGTAGTGTCTGGCACATAGTAAGAACTCTACACTAGCTATTTTTATCTGCATTAAAGCCAAAATAAATATTCTAGGTCTTAGCAAGTGCTTTATCTTCTACTCAGATGCGCTTTTATTAACCACCATGTACATCCCATTGTCTTTGCCAGGCTAACTCCTACTTCAGGTCTCAGTTTACAGATCACTTCCTGAATATCAAGACTGATTTAGGTATTACTCCCCAGAGTATCCCAAAATATTCTTATATACATATGTACCCCCAAAGTATTATATTATCTCTATGTTACAATTATTATTGACAGTGAGTATCATGGAGAAACAGAATACAATTAGTTGCCCACTATATCCCTAGTACTTAGCATATTATCTGGCATGCTGTAAATACTCAGTAAAACTGAATGACTGGTTATGAACAAAAAAGAAATTGTCAGAGCAATTCATAGACATATTCCATCTTAAGGAACCTAACAGCTGCAAAGTACGTAGGCCTGATTCAAGTTTTCTGTGTGTGTGCCTATGAATAAAGATAGTAGTCTAAGATCTGAATGAACAGGTAGCTATGATTAGCTAAGGGTGTGTGATATGAGTAGTAAGAAGTTGACTAATATATGGGCCAGACAGAAAACCACAGACAGACATCCCCCTAAGCAACTGTATTACTATATAGCATATGTTGGATACGTTATGATTATTAAGAAATCCACAGGTCTGTTATGTTTTACTGAGTCAACAAAACAGATAATGCTCTAAGAGTTTAATCCTAACCTTTAGATGGCATCAATCCATACTTTTTACACTGCATGATTCTTCAAAATTACATAGTAAAATAGATATATCAAGAATGGGGATGCTTTTTCTTACAAATTAATTTATGATGGATTCTCTTTAAACAGCAAATCACCTAAAAATCTCTGTTGTTTACTTAAAATGTATAACCAATGGATGGAAGAAGATTATCAAGATGTAATACAACATTGACCTTCTAAAGGACACAAAGGTAGGAAAAGCTTCTGGGCATCAGGTAGGCATCCAATTCTGTACTAATTTTACTGACAGCTGAGCCAAAATTAAAACATGTTATTTTCTGACAGGAAATACGAACTTATCTACAAAAAAATGTTTTCCTCAAACAAAATTTAAGTGAACACAGCATGAATTATTTTATAAGGACTAAAGTAAGAGGTAATAGGAAATTATGCTCATATAAAAGATGAAATGTCATGATTTAAAGTATGCATTGGAAAATAAATAAATAAATAAATAAAGTATGCATTGATTTACAAAATGCTGGCATTAGCACAACTTTTTAAGAACCTATATATTACATAATGTGAAGTACACCTCAAAACAAGAAATCTGATTAATCATTATGAATACATCATTAAAGGATTAATTTCTAAGTCTATTACTAATATAAATGTATTATAAAAAATACCTTTTTTCCCAAAATAAACTATGGCAGATATAAAAAACAATATTTTAAATGTCTATTAATTTCTTCATACCAATTTTCCAGACCAAATAATAAATTTTATGTAACACAATTGTAATCCTGAGAAAAATGTACCTCCAAATATAAAGAATTGCGGTTCGGCCTCTAGCTGCCTGCACCCCAGCAGCCTCCTCTATCCAGCCCTTCAGATCTGACCATCCCAGGCCACAGCATCCTGTGCACCCAGCCTTCGAGTTTCTCCAAGAGCCCGGTAGGGCCTGGCCCCAGCATAATCTCCCGCCCCTGCACCAGCCCTCCTCATCAGTATACTCATCATTTCACAGCTGTTTCAACAGAAGAAAGGAGAGAGACAGAGAGTTAGAAACATCGATGAGGAAAAAAAAAATGGCGGAGGCTTAGACGGACGTGTTGGTGCTTTGTCCCGGAGCAGATAGGGGCGAGCAGCTGAAACGGGTAACAATCAGCCCGATCAAGCTGGGGAGGTTCAGCTGAGAGACAGTCTGCAGCCAGGAAAGACAGAGAACTCCTAAAAAATGCGGATGGTTAGAGATTGAGGCTGAAACCTCCCCCTGGGCGCCAGCGCAGCGGCGAGACCGCGCCATCTTGGGTAGCTGTTACC
The DNA here is from genome assembly GCF_000147115.1 of Myotis lucifugus. Lineage (NCBI taxonomy): Eukaryota > Metazoa > Chordata > Mammalia > Chiroptera > Vespertilionidae > Myotis > Myotis lucifugus. Next base: position 10,816,299 of record NW_005871057.1, read on the forward strand.
GGCATCCAGAGATCGGCTACTAACCCGGCGGCTACTAACCCGGAGGCAACGACTCGCAAGCAGCGCGACTGCAAGAGCCCAGAGGAGACCTGCATCCCTCCACGGAAAGCAGATTCAAGCAACAGCGGCCTCCTGATCACCACACGCTCTGACTGGGGAACAGTTGCTGTGTGTGAAGCCTCCCTCCACCAGCCAGAAGAGCCACCACAGCTGTGAACAGCACCCACCAGAGGCTCTGCTATCAACAGAGGAGCCGCTGCTACCACAACCGCCCAAGGAGCAACCACAGCCCGAGGAGCCACTGCCACCCAGGGAGCAGCCACTGCCACCCAGGGTCCAGCCACTGAACGACTCAACAACTAGTCATGTCAGTGAGATCAAACATGGGTAGACAAAGAAACCCCCAAAGGAAAGAAAAGGAGGACTCGCCAGAAAAGCAGCTAAGTGAGACAGAGATATGCAACATGACGGAAAAAGAATTCAGAATAAGGTTCCTAGAGTGCATGCACCAGATGTTCAAGAAGCAA
>NW_005871057.1:10818846-10822411 GCF_000147115.1 Myotis lucifugus
ACTTCCCCCCCGAGTGCACAAATTTTTGTGCACCGGGCCTCTAGTATATTACATAATGTGAAGTACACCTCAAAACAAGAAATCTGATTAATCATTATGAATACATCATTAAAGGATTAATTTCTAAGTCTATTACTAATATAAATGGATTATAAAAAATACCTTTTTTCCCAAAATAAACTATGGCAAATATAAAAAACAATATTTTAAATGTCTATTAATTTCTTCATACCAATTTTCCAGACCAAATAATAAATTTTATGTAACACAATTGTAATCCTGAGAAAAATGTACCTCCAAATATAAAGAATTAATCTCCAAGTCATATTCACTAGAAGTACCTGATCCATTATGAAGATGTGATGACAATAATAAAAAGGTAATATGCTAATTAGACCAACGTCTCCCGGACATCATTCCAGACTTCCTACTTGACGAAGCCGGGGCCAGAGGGAAGCCAGCCCGGGTCCCAGGTGCCTGCGGGCGGCCTGGGGGAAGCCAGCCCAGGTCCCGGGTGCCTGCCGGCGGCTGGAGGAGGGAAAACTGGGTCCCGGGTGCAGGAGGGAAGGTGGTACCGGCAGCTGGAGGAAGGAAGGCCTACTCTTGCACGAATTTTCGTGCATCGGGCCTCTAGTTATAATATAAAACCTTAGAGATAAGTTTACATCAATTTTCACATAAAAATACAACCATAAAAACTGATAGTTATCAATAACTATAAAAAGCATAAACAGGTGTTTTCTAGATAACTTAAACAGTTAAGATTCACTGAAAAACTGTGCCTTACTTGTTCATTAACTTTCTTCTCTTTCTCCAACTCCTTTTCCATGTCCTCCAATTCTCTATCTTTTTGTTCCAATTGCTTTTCAAGCTGGTGAATTTCATCACGTAAAAACCGAGTGTCACGTCCACCTGTAGACTGTTGTGCCATCTTAAATAAACCAAAAGTATAAATTAATCCCATATTTAGAGATTAAAATAAATCAACAACAAACAACTATCTTGACTTTAAGTGTATATTATAATATTTAAAGTCATATTACCTTAAGAAATATATTTTAAAATTTAGCTTATTTAAGATTTAGTTCATAGGTTGACAACCCTCTAAGCTCTTCCTGAGCCACCCAGACCTATGAAGAACAGACGGTGAATTACTCAGGCTCTGTTATAGCTACTGAGCCAGACTAAACTGCCAAGGCACAGAAAACAGATGAACTATCTAGGTTTCCCCTGAACAGCAGAGCTCTGAAACCAGGCTACAAACCACCAGAACCTTCATCCCAGTCACTGAACCCTGATGTTAACCTGCCCTTACTTTTTTTTTTAATTTTATTTTATTGTTGAAAGTGTTACAAATGTCACCTTTTTTCCCCATTGACCCACCTCCACCCTGCTCCTGCCCCCTCCCCAGCTCTTCATAAAACTATTGTCTGTCCATGGGTTATGTGTATATGCATATAAATTCTTTGGTTAATCTCTACCCATCCTCCCAACCCCCTTCCCTCTGAAATTAGTCAGTTTGTTTCATGCTTTAATGCCTCTGGATCTATTTTGTTCATCAGTTTATTTTGTTCATCAGATTCCACATATAAGTGAGAAAATGTGATACTTGTCTTTTTCTGACTGAACCTGCCCTTACTATTATATCACACACTATTTAGACCAGTGTTATCCAATAGGACTTTCAAGAATAGAATGTTCTCTGCACTGTCCAGCATAGGAGCCACTATCCACATGTAGCTAACAAGCACTTGAAATGTGGCTAGTGCAACTAAAGAACTGAATGCTTAATTTTAATTACGATGAATTTAATTATTCATTTGATTATCTTTAAAATATTGCAGCAGACTAAATCCATTTCACTTCACATTCCTGTTATTTTGGGTCATGATCCAAAACTTCGAATCCTTTGGTCATCTAATTTGTCTTACATTCATCTCTTCACCAGATTCTGTTACTCTACCTTAACTAAATTTTCCTCCTTTTTTCCATGCTTCAAAAATATTCCTTTGTGCTATCGAAAATCCTCTTCAAGATAAGGTAATATTTTACATCCTCAACCTTTTTTACTGAATCATCCTTTCCAAATCCTTGCCATAGTTGCAACTGGCTCCTTTAGTATACTAAGTTCATTTGAAACTCTGTCAATCGGAAAATGCTCATTTACATTCACATATTTCAGGGTCAAGAGGTGATGATTTACTTATCCAACTTCCAAGCTATCATCCCTGCACTATTCTGCAAAACCTCAACACACCCAGCTACAGATCTCTACCTACTCATGATAGAAGCAAACTACCAACTTCCCAATCACTCGCAAAATTCATTGAGAATTTTTGGCACATGGTCATAGTCTTCCATCAAAAGACTTTCTAAGCCAGTGGTTCTCAACCTCCTAGTGCCGCGACCCTTGAATACAGTTCCTCATGTTGTGGTGACCCACAACCATAAAATTATTTTCGTTGCTACTTCATAACTGTAATGTTGCTACTGTTATGAATCGTAATGTAAATATCTGATATGCAGGATGTATTTTCATTGTTACAAATTGAACATAATTGAAGCATAGTGATTAATCACAAAAACAATATGTAATTATATATGTGTTCTCTGATGGTCTTAGGCGACCCCTGTGAAAGGGTCATTCAACCCCCAAAGGGGTCGCAACCCACAGGTTGAGAACCACTGCTCTAAGCAATATTTATATCTATACTAGAGGCCTGGTGTATGGGATTCGTACACTGGTGGAAGGCGTGGCCTGTGGGGATCTGCCCGCTGTGGAAGTGCTGCTCATCCTGCATTGAGCATCTGCCCTCTGGAGGTCAGTGTGCATCATTGCAACTGGTTGATCGATCATTCTGGTCATTCTGCTGTTCGGTTGCTGGGCTTTTATTAATAGGACTAGAGGCCTGGTGCACAAAAATTTGTGCACTCGGGGGGGTCGGTCCCTCAGCACGGCCTTTGCCCTCTCGCAGTCTGGGACCCCCTCAGGGAATGACCACCTGATGGCTTAGGCCCGCTCCCCGGGGGATTGGGCCTAAGCTGGCAATCAGACATCCCTCTGGCAGCCCGGCAGCCCTTGGGGGATGTCCACTTGCCAGCGGGTACCAGGCCTAAGCTGCAGTTGGACATCCTTAGCACTGCTGAGGAGGCGGGAGAGGCTCCCACCACCATCACTGTGCTGGCATCCATCAGCCTGGCTTGTGGCTGAGCAGAGCTCCCCCTGTGGGAGCGCACTGACCACCAGGGGGCAGCTCCTGCATTGAGCATCTGCCTCCTGGTGGTCAGTGTGTGCCATAGTGACCAGTCATTCCTAGTCGCTCTGCTGTTAGGGTCAGTTTGCATATTACCCTTTTATTATATAGAATAGAGGCCTGGTGCATGGGTGGGAGCCAGCTGGTTTGCCCTGAAGGGTGTCCCAGATCAGGGTGGGGGTCCCGCTGGGGTGCCTGGCCAGCCTGGGTGAGGGGCTGATGGCTGTTTGCAGCTGGTCACACCCCCTTCAAGGTGTTGGTCCCCACTGGAGTGCCCGGCCAGCCAGGTTGAGGGACTGATAATTGTTTTC
>NW_005871057.1:10822511-10828592 GCF_000147115.1 Myotis lucifugus
GACGACGGAAGCTCCCAGCCTCTCATTTTCTTCTATTTTTTTTTTTTATTCTGAGATTTATTTACTTTCTATAATTGAAACTTTGTAGCCTTGAGTGGAGCTCAGAGCCGGCCAGGGTGGACGGGAAGCTTGGCTTCCTCCATCGCCAGGGGCAACCCAAGCCTTCTGCTCGCTCCAGCTCTGTGGCCACGGGCGGCTGAAAGCAGGTATCTGGGGTTTATTTATCTTCTATAATTGAAACTTTGTTGCCTTGAGTGGAGCTAAGAACCAGCCATGGCAGGCGGGAAGCTTGGCTTCCTCCATCACTGGAGCAACCAAGCTTCCTGCTCGCTCCAGCTCCATGGCTGCCAGCCGCCATCTTGGTTGGGTTAATTTGCATATAGTCGCTCTGACTGGCTGGTGGGCATGGCTTAAGGCGTAGCGAAGGTATGGTCAATTTGCATATTTGTCTTTTATTAGATTAGATAACTTTCATTCTTGGCCTTCTTTTTTTTTTTTAACTTGCTTCTAGAATTCATTATTAATTCCCACTCCCACACGCACACCAGGACCTTGTCCACGCAGTAACTTTCTCTGCTTTATTTCCAGTACTGGAGGCCCGGTGCACGAAATTTGTGCACTGGGGGGATGGGGGTCCCTCAGCCCAGTCTGCCCCTTCTCACAGTCCAGGAGCCCTCAGATGTCCTACAGTCTGGCAGAAGAGGCTCGGAGCAGGTGCCCCGTGTGTGTGCGTGTGTGTGTGTGTGTGTCCGCTGGGGGCCTGCCCCCAGCTGCACCGTGGAGGTTCAGAGCAGGCGCCCCATGTGTGTTCGCTGGGGGCCTGCCCCCAGCCCCACCGCGTAGGCTTAGAACAGGTGCCCCTCTATGTGATCTCTCAGGCTCCTGGCCGCGCCTGTGTGTTGTTCTCTCCCTTGAAGCGGCGGCCAGGGCGGGCTGGAAGCCTGGGTCGCCCTTGGTGAGCCAGGCCCCCAGCCACTCCTTGAGCGGCGGCCAGGGTGGGCGGGAAGCTTGGCTTCCTCCATCACCGGGGGCAACCCAAGCCTCCAGCTCCGTTGCCAGCTACAATCTTTATTGGGTTAATTTGCATACTCGCCCTGATTGGCTGGCAGGTGTAGCAGAGTGACACCAATTTGCATGTTTCTCTTTTATTAGTGTAGATATCTGCCTTTGACCTCATGGGACCCTTTAGTCCCTTGACTCCTCTTCTCCCTAACTTCTCATACCACTCTAATCTTAACTTACTTGCCTATGCAGCTAGGATTTCATAATCATCACTTCAACCACTTTCTTACCAACATCTCCAATAGCTCTATTCTTCTATTCTAACAGCAACTCTCAGGCCATACACTAACACAGAATGGATCAGACTTTATAATTTACTTAGTAAGTATTGAGAGTAGTTGGTATTATCCTAGAAGCAGAATATACAATAGGAAGTAAAAAACAAAATTCACTGAGTTAACATATAAAAGAATCAGGATTTGAACTCACATAGTCTTACTCCAGATCTAGTAATCTCTATATTTCCTGCTTTATCTGACTTCCTTAAAACTGGACTACACATCTCCTACTCTTAATTTTAGCAGATGACCTTCTCTGCATTCTCTCAATTTCCAGGCACAAAACCTACAAACTAAAGGCTTCTGTACACATCCATTCATGCTCCCTTCCTCCTTTTAAAATCTAACCCATTTGTATCACATTCCGTCCCACATTCTCAGGAATCTCAATATATTCAACTCCTTAACAATAAATTTCTTATTTTGACTCTTGCTTGGCTTTCTCAAAAGATGCTTCTATTATACCTTCTGTCACTATTCCTCAAATTTCCACATGCCTCACTCTACCAGTTATTAGTAATCCTTTGTATACCTCTCTAAACCATAGCCTCTATAGCAGTGATTCCCAAAGTGGGCGCTACCGTCCCCCAGTGGGCACTGCAGCGATCCAGGGGGGCAATGAGTAACTGCTATTAACATTTAAAAAAAATTAATTTCCAGGGGCTGAGTAATATTTTTTCTGGAAAGGGGGCGGTAGGCCAAATAAGTTTGGGAACCACTGCTCTCTAGGATTATTGAATGTTTTTATTTTGTTCACAATTGAATGCTCAATTCTTAATAGAATTTAAGGTACATAATAGGCATGTAAAATAAATATTGAACAAATAAGTATGAATATAAAATATCATTCTTGCAATTTTTCCAACCAATAAAAATAAAAATATAAAAACAATAATTCCAAATAATAAAAGTAACAATTATACCCTAGAGAATACAAAAGGACATACCTCCAGTTCACTTTCCAGTCTCATTAATTCAGTTTGGAATTTATTTTCTGTTTAAAATAAATAAATAAATGTTTCAAATGGTCAGATTTATCAAGCTTTTAAATAAATTTCAATAAAATTAATTCTTTTTAAAGATTACATTATGATTGTATATGGTTGTTATGTAAGAGGAAAAATACTATTTTATACCAGACCCATAAAGTTGGAGTGATCTTTCAAAATAGAATATACAAATTTTATAGACTATATTAAAGCTAATTCTCTATTGCTTAGTGAATAAATGGACTCCACTATCTAACAGTATAAACTTTCTAAAAATTATTGTTGATGCTATTAGAGATGTCTCCTCTTTCCCTCCCGTTGCCCACCTCCACGCAGCACCCAACCCCACCTCCCTCTGGTCTGCACCACATTGTTGTCTGTGTCCATGGAATTTTTACATATGTTCTTTGGCTAATCTCTTAACACCATAAACTTTTCTCAAGGTATTTACCAACTTTTGCTTGTTCTTCTCCAGCTTTATCAATTTCTTCCAAAGCTAGCTCTGCTTCTTGAGCTTTCATCTAAGTATTTAAAAAAAAAAATGGTAACATTAATATGCCTTTAAACTAGAATGTAAGAACCGAAAATGAGAATTTTATTTGCTCTCCCAATACTTAGTGTCTGCAGTGCTTGTCACACAGAGACATTCAATAAATATTTGTTACATGAATACTATATGATTTCCTTCTTAAGGCTATAATTTCTAGATTCTTAGCAGTTTAAAACATCTTTGTTTCCTCTTTTTCTCTCAAGTCTTACATCAAGTATTGCTAATGTTTCCTTTTGTAATGTTTTCCAATATCATTTTTTCTCTTTTCTATTTCTTTTTTCAATTCTGTCATTATTCTAGTCCATAATTTTATGTTTAGTCTCCTTCCTTATGTTATATCCTTCAATTTGTCCTATTAACATATCCACGTTAGCCTTCCTAATGCATATTTTTGTATCTATCAATTGTGGCTCAAAACCCTTTAATGAGTCCTCACTGCTGACAACATAAAATAACAAGGCTGTCAAACTATACAGATACCCACCATACGTTTCCTCTGTAAGCTGCTATAAACTTTTTGCACGTGTCTCCTCAACTGTAAAGAATATACACATTTTCAATTCCCAGTTTTTATTTATGGTAGCCTCCAGCTCCAGAAGCTCCTTAACATTTTCCCACTGCCTTCCACTTACCTAAAACAACATCAGTCTTTGACCTTTATGAGGTCTTCTCACACTTAACTCTCTTCCCCTTCTAACAAATCCCTATAGCAGTCATCTACATTTTTCATTTCTACCTCAGGATTATGTTAATATAATTAACAGAGGACCTCCCTATGTTATTTTTAAGCATACCCATTCTGTTTCCCCTACATATTCTTTTAGGAACTTTAGAGCAAAAACTAGCAATGTTTTACACACTAAAATTCTCAATCACATGTGATGATATCTCATTTTTTAGTGGTGATTTAGGTACTTTCACAAAGATTAACTTATTTAAGAACAGATCATTAAATTTTTCTAATAGTCAAAGCTGTTTTTAAAACCTACTACATACAAACCTTCATTAGTGACTGAGTAATTCTGAAAAGGTGTATCACGTTTTCTTGACTTTGATTTTTTAGCTCATTTACTTCCACCTAAGTAAACAGAAAAGCAACTATTTTATATTTTATAACCCTCAAGCAAAATATAAAAATTCTTCCAGTTAAACCACTCATGACTTCACGGACAACTTAGATTCAGCATAGTTATATGTTTATATCTACGCATTATTTGTCAATTAAGCACCTTGGATAAAGAAACCAATAAATTATCTGCCAATTTTTCTTGACGAGGCAGGTCATCTGGGTCAACTTTTATTATTTCTTTCCAGTTTATATTAGGTGGCATCTTGAATTCTTTAGCAATGCTTTATCGTCTGAAACAAAACAGGTGGATATTAGCATTGTCAAGGTAAACAGCATTACTGTTTTTACAGTAATTTACAATTTTTATAGTTTACGTTATTATAACTCTGGTGTTAGCAAAGAGCTGTGCTATGGCTCCTTAATTGTGTAACAAATATGTGAGTAAAACAGACTTCATCAAAATTACAGCAGTTGGTACAAACCATCAATTATTGTACCGGCTAAATAAACTATGACAACTCTCTTGCTAAAACTAATTTAGGTCAGAACTAAGGTTTTGAGTAACCTTCTCCACGCTCTTTACCACCAAGGCGCGCGAACATCTAATGGTGCCAAGCGCGGGGGTGCTTGGAAGGCTGACCCCTGATTCGGAGGAGCTGGAACTGGAGGGGGCGGGGGTAGGGGGAGACGTGAGGTGGAGTGCAGAAATAAACGACTGAAAAGAGTGCTCTGGGTCTAGAGAAAACAGGGTGAAGCAAGAAGGCAGACGGATTTCGAAGCAAAGACTACGGGGCGGGGAGCTGGGTACTGCACACGGGCCCTGAAGGCTTAAAGAACCTGCGTGGGAAGAGGTTCGCTGCTCCTGCTCACCAGGATCCACCCAGCACGCCTGGCAACCAGCGGAGGTTTCTTATCTACCGCATCCACCAAGCCGGGCCCGCAGCTATGCCCGACCGCTCCCCAGCGCGGTTCCAAGCGGACACTGGATCCCGCCAACTGGTTCCCAGCAAGCAATAGCGGCGGCGGCTGCTAGGCGACACCATTCTCCACCCAGCCAAGGCTGGGACAAGGTCCCGGATGCAAAAAGAGCCTACATTTCACGACCGTGGGTGATGCTTTACGTTTAGATCCCCCAGCAGGTTCCCAGGACTCTGCGTTAAGGACGAGGAGAAGACGTAGGATTAGGACTCCAAATCCCAGGGTGCAGTTCTTCTTGGAGGATTGTGCATCCTGGGAACTGAAGTATCGGAACAGTGGAGGGAGGCCTTTCCCGGCGTGCAGTGCGAGGCTGCGAGCGAACTGGGGCGGTGGGGATCCACCCGGAGGCGGGAGGCGCAGCCGCGGCCGGGGCGCGTCTGCGCTACTGACCTGGACGAGGTAGACCATGACTGTCCCTTCGGTGGCGTTGCTCGCTGGCCCGCTTTTCCTGAGGTTTCCCTAAGCCACCCCCTGGTGGAACCGCTCGCAGGTATGGGCGGGCGGGCGGTCAGCGGCCGGGGAGGAGTTTAGGGGAGCTGTCCCGGCTTAGGGGGGCTCTTTCCATTGGGGAGGAAGGGCCCGGTGCGAGTCTGAAGAGGTGGGGAGACTCCACCTTCTCCTTAGGCGTTTGCTAGCTGCGGCCCGGGTGCTGCTCTCTGTAGGAAGACTAGGGAGGAAAAAGTTTTAGCCTTTTTTTGGTTTCAGAATCTGTCTCTGTGCAGTGGAGCCGAGGGGCGCGCGGTCGAGATCCTCCTCTGGGCGCGAGTGAAGAATTGGCGAGAGGACCCCGCCCCCGCGCACCCGCCGCCTTACCTGCCGCGCCGGGACCTTTGCGCCGGAGGAGTTAGCAGGGAGCGCAGGCTCCGGAGGGGAGGTTGGAACTGGTGCGGCCACTGCGGGGGGTGCAGGGGGAAGGGGCCCGGCTCTCACGATTCCCGGCATTCACCTGGGCACGCAGGTGCCCTTCTCAGAAAGCACCTCTGGTGTTTACAGCTCTTATTAGTGCAGTCTTTCTCTTCCCTCGTCTCTCGGCCATTCTGGAGTATGATACATTCTCAAGAAGCTACAGCTTTTATAGGTTCCCAGTACCTACTCATTTGAAATTTCCTCTGGATTATTACAAAACTCTCAGACACCTGAGTGCCATCCATGATG
>NW_005871057.1:10829400-10830668 GCF_000147115.1 Myotis lucifugus
TAAAGCTATGTTCTACATTATATCTGCAGAACTTATACTGGAAATTTGTAACTTTTGATCAATCTTTTCTATGTGTTCATTTTTTATTTTTTTTAAGATTCCAAATGTAAGTGAGAGTGTACGATATTTCTCTTTCTCTATCTGACTTTATTTCACTTAATACCCTCAAGGTCCATTCATGCAAATGACAGGATTTTCTTCGTTTTTATGGCTGATTAATATTTCATCGTGTATATACACCACATTTTTTGTATCCATTCATCTCTCCATGGACACTTAGTTTGTTTCCATGGCTTGGCTGTTGTAAACTGTCTGCAGTAAATGTGGGGTTGCAGATATTTCTTCGAGAATGGTTTTGTTTCCTTCTGATATCCAGGGTAGAATTAGGGATAATATGGTAGTTTTATGTTTAATTTTTTTTTTTAAATATATTTTATTGATTTTTTACAGAGAGGAAGGGAGAGGGATAGAGAGTTAGAAACATCAATGAGAGAGAAACATCGATCAGCTGCCTCTTGCACACCCCCCACTGGGGATGTGCCTGCAACCAAGGTACATGCCCTTGACCGGAATCGAACCTGGGACCCCTCAGTCCGCAGGCCGACGCTCTATCCACTGAGCCAAACCGGCTAGGGCTATGTTTAATTTTTTGAGGAACCTCCATACTGTTTTCCACAGTGGCTGCACCAGTTTACATTCCCACCAGCAGTGCACAGGGTTCTTGTGTCCACATCCTTGACAATACTTATCTCTTGTTTTTTGATGACAGCCATTCTAACAGGTGTAAGGTGATATCTACATTGTGGTTTTCATTTGCATTTCTCTGATGATTGGTGATGAGCAGCTTTTCATTTACCTGTTGGCCATTTGTGTCTTTGGGAAAAGTTCCTCGGCCCATTTTTAATCTGATTATTGGGGGGGGGGGGGGGGGTTTGCTTTTTGTTATTGAGTTATATGAGTGCCTTATACAGATATATATTTGCAAAAATTTTCTCCTGTTCCATAAGTTTTGTTTTCATTTTGTTGAAGAATACCTTTGCTGGTCAGAAGCTTTTTAGTTTGATCCAGTCCCACTTGTTTATTTTGACTTTGTTTGCCCTTGCTTTTGGGTTTAAATCCCAAAATTCATTGCCAAGAGAGCCATGTCAAGGGGGTACCCCCCTGTTGTCTTCTAGAATTTTATTATTTCCGGACTTATGTTCCAATCCTTAATTCATTTTGAGTTGATTTTGTGAGAAGTGTAAGGAAGACGGGCCACTTTCATTTTT
>NW_005871057.1:10830768-10841377 GCF_000147115.1 Myotis lucifugus
TTTTCCCCACCCCTCTTTTCGAACGAGGTTCATTCTCTCATGCGACACTCCTTGATTCCTTGATTTCTGGGCTCTCTAATCTGTTAATGGATCTGTGTGCTTGTTTTTATACCGAACTGAGCTGAAAGTTAAAGCATTACAGCTTTGTCATTAAATCTTTCATAGCAATCCAGTGAAATGGGTGCTTATATTGTTCTCATTTTCCAACTAGACTTGGCGAGGTTAAGTATTCTGCTCAATCAATCTTAAATTATGTGATTGAACACAATCTTTCTGGCTGGAGGACCTGCTTGAATCTGCTATACTGCCTCCTCAGGCATGCTGTTAACTAATATTCATAAAGTGCTTGTACTTCAATCTTGCAATTTATAGTAAATATTTCATATTCTAATTATATAACTTTGTTTACTCAAGAAGGTGAATTAAATAATCTTCTTTTCCCAGTAATAAGCCTTTTTTTTTTATCCTCACCCGAGGATATTATTTTTATTGACTTTTAGAAAGGAAGGGAGAAAGAAACATCCACCAGTTGCCTCCCATCTGTGCTCAGATCAGTGATTGAACCCTCAATCCAGAATTCAGCCAGCAACCCTTTGGTCTACAGGACAATTCTCCAACCAACTGAGCCATTTGGCCAGGGCAAATTAAATACTGTTCATGTTCAGTGTTTTTAAGTCATAATTTAGCAGGGGAAGATAGGTATGAAATGGAATAGTATTTCTTAAGCACATATTAGCACCTTCTTTTTCTTGTTTTTTTCATTCATTGTAGCTATTAGGTCCTATTTGTTTTTATTTTTTGTATTGATTTTTAGAGAGAGAGGAAGGGAGAGGGAGAAACATTGATGTGAGAGCAAAATATCAATCGGCTGCCTCCTACACCCCCCAACTGGGGATCAACCCTGAAACCTGGGTATGTGCCCTGACTGACAAGCAAACGTGCAACCTTTCAGTGAACCTGCAAGGGACGACACTCAACCACTGAGACACATGAGCCAGGGCCCTTTTTATTCTTTTACTAGTTTTATTTTGTCTGTATTGTTTTTTTCTACCGTTTATTTCCCTCACCTTGTTGTTCATATTTATATTCCCAACAACTCAAGGTATCTGGTCTAATGGTAAATTTTTGCTGTTGTTCGTTTGTTTTCTTTTTAATAATATGTTTTATTCTCATTTTTTAATAGTGAAAACAGGTTCAGAGAAACTAAATAATTCCCTAATACTTAAGGAAGCTAAGATTGCAACCTAGATCTCAATTACAGTCCTGGCTAAATGCAAAATCTTGCTTAAATTTTATTATTTTACTCATTCTAAAAATAATTTTGAGCTAAAATGAGTTATCTATGGTCTAGGTCAGTGGTCGGCAAACTGCGGCCCCTTGAGTGTGGCTCTTCCACAAAATACCACGTGCGGGCGCGCACGTACAGTGCGATTGAAACTTCGTGGCCACACTCAAGGGGCCAAAGAGCCGCATGTGGCTTGCGAGCCGCAGTTTGCCGACCACTGGTCTAGGTCGTAATGTACTATAGTATGTTTGTAACTAACTCAGAATCAAGAAATTTAACTCAGGTTCTAGTTCTGTCACTTTCTATAATTTTGAGGAAAATTGCTAAAACTCACCATTTTTTTTAGCATATTTTCTTCATTAGTCAATTTTCACCTTTTCAAGAGAAGAGGTTTATGTGACAATTTTATAAATGGCTTTACTACAGGAACACTTGCCTGGACTTGCCTTCTTTCTTCTCTGTGGTTTTATGAGTAGTTTTATCTGACCAAATTCATTTCACAAGAAAGACTTGCTTTTAGTAATTGCTACCTCTGTTCTCTTTATCAATCAACCTATGTTCATTCCTTAGATGTTACTTCCATTGCCGTTTTGCTGCCTTATCAAGAAAATGAGTTGTAGCTTTTCCAGCTTCTGAAATAAGGCAACGCCATGAGCAATTTAGTATCCACTTGTCTATAATAAATGTTTTGTTTTGCCTTGTTGTCATGGAGAGGAATCTATGCAGCAAGCAGGTACTTGTCTTTTCTCAACTTGAGGAGACTGGAAAGATTAGTGGGAGTCATAGTGAATGCAGACTTTGCAAACTTAACAGGCCAAGTTTTATAAGCTATAAAATAGTAATAAAATATAGTCGATTATTCCTATTGAAAAAGATATAATCATGAAATTATTGAACTGAGAAGACTTTCCTTTTCAGGCTAAATTTTCCCAGATCTATATAAAATTTTCCTGCAGGTTAATTTTTTTCTACAGTTAAAATGTTGCATTAGAAAAAGTGAACAATCAGTACAATTTTGTTGAAGGAATTATATTGTTTTGTATGTCTGTAATGTAGCTCATGAGTGGTCTTCATTTGCAGTTGAACTTTTTGCACATATGTCGTGACATCCTGTTTTTGCAAGCAAGCATAAATCAGTCATCCCATCCACTCAGATCATACGCATCTGTGTGAATATGCTTGTGTGCCTAGAAAAAGAACTTAAAGTTCCCTGCCTTAGTCTGTTCATGCTGCTTTTAACCCGGTACTCGAGATTAGGTGATTTATAAACAACAGGAATTTATTTCTCACAGTTCTGGAGTCCGGTTAAGTCCAAGATCAAAGCATCAGCAGATTCAGTCAGTGTCTGGTGAAGACCCACTTCCTGATTCATAGAGGGGGTCTTTTCTCTGTGTCCTCTCATGGCAGAAGGGGCAAGGGATCTCCTTTATAAGGATACTAATCACATTTATGAGGGCCCCACCCTCACAATGTAATCACATCCAAAAGGCCCCACCTCCAAATGCCATCATTTGCGTTAGGATTTAACTTGATTGGGGGGGGACATCAGCATCTAGTTTGTAGCATTCCCACAGCTAACATGTAACAGTAATGTGTTACATTGTTACGGTAATGGCCTCCAGTGAATCATGTCTCCCCCGTCTATGCCCTTATGTAACACTCCCTCTTTCCCAACCTCTACACTTGAAGATAGCTCTTTTGGACAGAACCTAAGATGACTCCACAACTGAGCTTATGACCTGCATGAGAACTAGCTCTCTCTCCCTCCCTTGGAGAATCTTCAAAAAATCTATTATTTTGGCCCATTTATAACCTCTCTCACATTTATTCTGGGTTTACATTGCTTGTTGATGTTTAAAAGTATAAATGCAGTAAGCAGAGACTTGAAAAGAGCTTGCACATGGGGACTTGCCTTCCTGCTCTCCTAAAGTCACCATTTAAGACATTCAGGCTAACCTACTAGATGATATGGCCACAAGTACTAGACTAGCTTTTTAAGCTGAGACCCCCGCCCCTTACCTTTTAGATATCCAGTCTTTTTTTTTTTTTTAATGTATTTTTACTGAATTCAGAAAGGAAGGGGAGAGTGAGATAGAAACATCAATGATGAGAGAGTATCATTGATCAGCTGCCTCCTGCACCCCCCACACTGGGGGATTGAGCCCACAACCTAGGCATGTGCCCTGACGGGGAATCGAACCGGTCAATGGTCAGCCACTGAGTCATACCAGCCAGGCTAGATATCTAGTCTTAATCAAGCAGGATAACCATAGGCAGGAGTGTCCCCAGGCACAACCAGCAGAAGAAATGTGTGGGTGGATACACACACACATTTGTATGTATGTATACATCAAATAAAGACAATGGAGTTACAATATTATGTGTCTCTTAGTCTGAAATTGTAGAGTAGGCTGGCAGGCTAGAAACTCCAGGAGGACCTAATGCTATACTCTTGAGGTGGAATTTTTTTCTTAGGGTAGGTAACTTCAGTTTTGCTTTTAAGGTGATTCAGCTGATTAGATGAGGTCTAGCCACATTATGGAGTGTAATCTCCTTTACTTAAATTCATCTTTTTAAAAATTTTTAAAACATTTATTGATTTTAGAGAGAAAAACATCTATTTGCTGTCCACTTATTTATGCATTCATTGGTTGATTCTTCTATGTGCCCTGATCGGATCAAACCCACAACATTGATGTATCTGGATAACACTCCGAGCAACAGAGTTACACAGCCAGGGCTACTTAAAGTCACCTGGTTGTAGATGTTAACCACATCTACAAAATACCTTCATAGCAACTCCTAGGTTAGTGTTAGAATACTAGTACTACTGTTGCCTAGCCAAGTTCACATCTCCAACTAATAAACATTTTTTAATGCTATCCACTCAGTAAACATTATCACCTCATCGTCAAACCCCTATCTATACCAAGTTTATAAAGGGCCAAGATAATGGTTTTGTTTTTTTTAAGAGTGAGGAAGGGAGAGGGAGAGAGAGAAACATTGATGTTCCAGAGAAATAATGATCAGCTGCCTCTTGAACGTACCCCAATTGGGACCAAACCACACCTAGATATGTGTTCTGACCAGGAATCAAGCTTCAGTGCTTCAGTGCACGGGACGATGCTCCAGCCAACTGAGCCACACTTTCTAGGGCTGATAATGGAATTTTTAAAGATTACCCAAGGTTGCTTAATAAGGAGAAAAAGGGAGAGAGGTAGTTCTAGTGCATGCTTGTGAGCCCAGTTGTGGACTTACCTGAGGTTCTGCCCAAAAAAGCCACCTGTGGAAGCAGAGGTTGGAGGTAGGGGTGGGACCTCAACAAAGAAAAGCTGCATATCACCCGTTTCTAAGGAGGGAGTAGAGAGCTTCCTTCTAGTGAAGGAAGAAGAAATTGATATAAAGGGAACTTTAGGTGACAGTCACCAATGATGTGGGGTTTTGTCCCAAAGAACCCTTAACCACCTGATAGTCTCATTGTTGGTTAATCAAGTGGTCAAGTAAGCCCTTTTGCTTTTCTTTCTTTTTTTCCCCTCTCCATTCTGCTTTACCTTTATAGTGTTCAAAAACTATGTTTAACAAGAATGTAAGGTTTATCTCTAGGTTAAAAAAAAAAAGAAAAGAAAAAGGAACCACAATCCCTATTTCATTACAACAGGCTTCTCATTTACAATAAGCCCAAGCCTGGGATAGAGGATAAGCCCCAAAGTTAAATGAAGTTTAGACTTTTGATTATTATGTTGACACTGAGCATTTCAATTACTGAATGAAACTGTTTTACAACTTAAAGTGACTGCATAACTTTTAATTACCTAACTGTATTTAGAAATCATGGTATTCAAGTTTCTTAAAGTAACATTTTTATAACTTTGTGGTTTTTAAGCCTTTAAATTCAGCCTAAAAATATTGTTTGTAAAGTATCATTTTTTAAATAACAGATAACTCCAATTGAAAGAACTAAATTACCTTAATCATTTACATTTAAAACTTGGTTAAGTTGACTTAATTTAAAACTGCATTTGTAATTTTAATGTTTATTTGTATTCAAGGACTTCAGATGCTAGACTTAAGTCAAATGTTCTCAATACTTAAAAAACTTTTATAAAGCTAATATATTGAAATGAAATAAAAACAACAGACAAAAAAGAACAACAAAACAATAATGCCTATAGATTACATTTAACACTAAAGCAACTCAAATTCTATAAAAATTCCAATACTAAATGTAAACTTGGCTAAGTCCTTTTACTTTTATTTTTTTAAACAATATGTGCTGGAGAGGGAATAAGATCTCAAATGTTCTGGAGAACAACAATTTTGCAGATTTTTATACATTTGAAATTAAAGAGGGAGGAGGGAATGGAAGGAAAATTACTTGGAGGTGAAAGTAAGGCGGGATGGGATTACAGGATAGATAATAAAATTATGTCTTTCTTGAGAGTTTAAAAAATGTGTTAACCTGGATGCACAGGAACAATGGAGGGGGCTTGCTTAAGGCAAAGGTAAACCTTTTACTAAAAAGTTACATGCCTGGGGCATTACTATCCACCATGACCTACCCAGTTAGGAATTTATGATCAGATCACCTTGTGAAGTTACTTTCCATAGAACCACACTTTTTGTCCACAGATCCCCCTTTTGGTCATAAATCAATCCAAAGGATGCACTGATGTCCAACCTTTTGGTAGATAGTGTGCTCTCACAGCTCCCAGAAGGCTCATTTCTAGGAAGTCTCAGTATCCTCATTGTCTTATTGATTTTTGGGGGATGGGGCAATGCTGTAACCCATGAGATTTGAATTGAGGCTGAATTTTCCCCAAATGGGAAGGGCAGGTAAAGGGAAGGCAATCAAGCATTATATATATTCTGGGGGGAAAACAGTCTGGATTATTTCTATCCTATGAACTGTTGCCTTCTGTGTCATTTTTCTAGTATTATGTATGCCAGCAATTTTCATTGGTGTGCCACAAGAATTTTTAAAACATGACTGTTCAGTCAGGGCACTGACCTCTTGTCCCTTCAATTGTCATAAGAAAAAATGACAACAGCTAATACAACAATAGCCAACCAGTGTGAATGAATCAAAATTATATATATATTTTTTTGTCAGATAGGCAAAAAATATAGTAATATTTTTTGGTGTGCTGCAGAATTTTAGTAATTAATTTATGTGTGCCATGAAATGAAAAAGGTTGAAAATTGCTGCAGCGGACGAAATCTCCTGGTTGTAAGCTACAGTCTTTGAAGTCTTTGTATCTCCTTTCAGCACACTAAAAAATGAATCAGTCGCTAATTTATCAATTTATTTTAGCCAATTAATAAGTCGTTGATAATAATGCATAAAGTCTCCTCTGAGTAAAATTGGTTCACATGCCCTTTCTTCCAGATGCATAGAGCAACCAGTGACTATTTCATAAGGAGAAAGGCGGTGTTTTCAAGGAGTAGCTCTCAGGTTGAGAAGCACTATAGGGAGACCTTTTAGTCAAGGGAGACTAAAAGCTTCTGAAAATTTAGCTTGTTGGGTTTTAATTGTACCATTTGTAAGACCCACCATTCCAGAGGACTGGGGGTGATAAGCACAATGAAAATGCTGTAGAATAGGCAAAATGTTATAAATCGATTGCATTATTTGCCCAATGAAAGGAGTCCCTCAGTTACTACATAACTCAGAGGGAATTCCCCAACTGGGAATTGGGTCAGATTTCACTAGCAAAAATATATGTTGCCCTGTAACATTCCCTAGTTGAAAGGGAATAGGTTCTAATACAAAAATGAACATTGGGTCCCTGGCCAGGTGGCCCAGTTGGTTAGAGCGTCATCCTTATATGTCAAGGTTGCAGGTTTGATCCGTGACCAGGGTATCCCATCTCGAACACTTCGGTTTTTGACCAAGTTGTTCATAGAAAAAAAACTCAGTTTTGGACCTGGCGGCCCTTTCATGCTGATACCTCAGCATGACTAAAAGCATCTCTCCAGCACAAAGAAAAGCGAGAATGCTTTTGTTGCTGGCAAAATCGATTATTTGCACAATTTTAAAACATAAAGAGGCCATCAAGAATGCTAATGTTAAGGATGTGAAAGTGCACACAAAACAGTAATCACAGGCAATTAAAGAGGTAGCAAAATTGTTGATTTGGATAAAGGAAAACAGTTAGTGACAGCATTTCTGAAGCAGTGATAGGTGAAAAAGCGAAGATGCTACATGTGGACTTCCTGAAAGTTACCCCTGGAACCAGGGCTGAAAGTGATTCTGTTATTGGAGAATTGCTTGGGTGGAATTTCTGTTGCTAGTGGGAGTGGAGTTCTTATGATATCTTGAGAAAAAGAATTTTCTAAGAATCTCAGGAAGAATGAGTGATTTTTATTTGTGTGTAATTTTATCTCTCGGTTTCCAAAGTCCTATTTCCCTTAAACTAGTCCTGGAAAAGGTGCAGCTGGGGGCTTCAGCAGAGCTAGAAGCAAAGCCAGTGTCCAAAGTTTCTGTTCCATGGTGGAGTTGAGTCCACAGCATCAGGCTGACTTTAGTCCATGTGGGCAACAAGTGAACCAGGAACCCAGTGTGCAAGAGAGAGCACTCCCTTTGTTCAGGAGCCTGTGTATCTCAGATTTTGTACCTTTGCGGTGGCCATGCCCATTCTAGACAGTGATTCCCTCCCAGGTGTGATTGACAGACAAGCACTTTCCCAGGTCATCCAGACCTTAGTGGACATGCATTTGTTTTCCAGTCCCTTCCCCCATGTGGGGAACAGACCAGAATGTTAAACTGCAGCTTCCTGGCATAAATGCCATGCCTATATTATCTGGCCTTCTCTTTACTCCTTTCCTCTTAATTAATCACCAGGTTATTACAACAATATCAATTTGTTTAGGCTAGTAGGGCGTGGTTTGATAAATGTAAGCAAGAGATGTTTATTTATAGATTAAACATTTACTGTATATACTAGTAAGAAAGGTAAAAACAGGGAATCATTGGTGGGTCTGGAATGAATTAATTCATTATATCATTTCTAATGGGAAAATGATCCCGTTTTCAAACAAATCACTTCTCAAATTGCCTTCCAGAGCGAATTAAGTTGGAAAGCCGAGGTTCCACTGTATGTGCTTTCTTGAGGATGATTACAGTTTATTTCAAAGATATGTTAACTTAGATGCACAGGAACAATGGACACAGCCTGCTTATAGCAAAGGTAATCCTTTTAGTAAAATGCTATATACCTGAGGCATGACTACCCAGTATGACCCTCCCAGTTAGGAATTTATGATCAGTAACCCTGTGAGATTACTTTTCATGGAACTCCTTTTTCATTTACACAATTGTCTTCATTCTTGTGAATTTATAGCCTTTTTTTTCTTTCTTTTTTAATTAACACCTTTAGTGTCATGTTAGCATGTTTGGGAAGGAGCTGAGGCAAACAAATACATGTTCAGTCTTTAAACAAGCACCATTAACTTTTTTGTGTGATAATAAGTGTGCAAGTACAATCTGTACCATTTAGAGATGGTAAATCACTTCAGGATTCAATAGAAGCCCTACAGAGCTCTCTCTCTGGAGCATGCCTGATGCCTACACCTTGCCCTTCCCCTTCTCCTTCCCCCAAGGCATATTACCTTTGCCCTTCTCACTCCTAAGCTCCCAGAGCCCTCTTTTGCCTCTAACTTGTTTCCTGAGCCTAAGTAGCCCAGCTGGCTCACTTCTACTACCTTTATACCTTTCTGAGTAAACTTTCTCTTATAAGGAAGGAAGGAGGGAAGCCCTTTATTTTCATTGAAAACTATATTTCTTCAAAAGATACAGCTAATTTCCACTCCTGATTTGTTGGATTGGGTTTTTCATTTCTTTAAATACGTTTTTAAAAAATAAATAAAAATAAAAACGTTTTTAAAGAAATGAAAAATGTTTTAATGAAAAGGTTTCATTTCTTTCTAAGGTTTTCTCTCTGGTTCTAAAGATAAGTTAATATTTTCCCATAGGCTTTTGTATATCTCTGTGTAAATTATCAATGTAAGAAACATCTAAACCTGTAGAGAATTTTTATGAGTTTATTTGAGCCACACTGATGACATTGCTGGGAATCAAGATCTCAGATACTCCAAAGGATGACCGTTTTTTCAGTTTCTTTTCTACATTTGTAATTAAGGAGGGAATGTAAGGAAGAAGATTGACATGAAAGTGAAAGAAAGCAAGGTACATGATAGTAAACTATATTATGTGCTCACTTGAGGGTGGTTATGCCTCTGAGGGATCTGAAAAAGGCATTTCAAAGGTGTGTTGACCTAGATGCACAGAAACAGTAAGGGTAAGATAAACATTTTAGGCCTGGAGGTTAATACCCATCATAACTTTCCTAGTTGGGAATTTATGTCAGATCACCCTGTGAGATTACTTTTGATCACTGAACTTGTACATACTCCCTTTTTCATCCCCCAAATCTTACATATGATTTTAAATCTTTGCCTACCCTTTCTACCCTATTCTTTCTCTCTCAGCTAACCAGAACTCTTATACATGTATACCTCAGATCTCAGATCATCTGGCTTCTGTGAGTGATTATTAGTTTCCTATTGCTTCTATAACAAATGACCACAAATGTAGTAGCTTAAAATAACACAAATTTATTATTTTCCAGTTCTATAAATCAAGTTCAGAATAGGTCTCCCTGGACTAAAATTGAGATATCAATGGGGTTGTGGTCCTTTTAGAAGCTCTAATGACAAATGTGTTTCTTTGTCTTTTCCAGCTACTAGAGTCTGCCCTGACTTCTTAGCTTGTGGCCTCCAGCCAGCCATCATATCAGTCTGACCTCTGCTTTTAGACTCCTTTTAACTCTTCACTTCTAAGGTCTCTTCCCATTGAATTGGTTTACCCAGATAATCCAGAATAATCTCCTTATCTCAGAATCCTCAATTTAAACACACCTGCAAAGTCTCATTTGCCATGTAAGGTAACATATTCACAGGATAATGGGATTTGGATATGGACAATTTGGGGAGCCATCCACAAGTGATAACACTAAAATTATATTAATGACACTACTCTGACTAGAAAAGTATATCATCAGCTTGTAAGAATACCTCTCAACCTTATTTTTATCATAGGTGGATTCTTCAGTATCTTCCAGTTCATGTAGTCCTTTCTATTCTAAACCATTCACTCAATGAATCCTTCCTACGCAATGATTTAATTATATATTATCACATATAAAGTTCATTCTCTAGATTAAAAGTGTTGTAATGGGAAAAAGAAAAGCCATGATTTAGACCTAGGTTATAAACTCATATGCCCCAGAGGCCAGGTAGATAGCATAAATCAATCAAATCAATCTG
>NW_005871057.1:10842486-10844506 GCF_000147115.1 Myotis lucifugus
TGTGCACCGGGCCTCTAGTAAACTAATAAAATAGTAGTACTTCCGACTAGTTTTTAAAAGTTATCATATCTATGCCGAGGCCGGTTTGGCTCGGTGGATAGAGCGTCGACCTGCGGACTGAAAGGTCCCAGGTTCGATTCCGGTCAAGGGCATGTACCTGGGTTGCGGGCACATCCCCAGTGGGGGTTGTGCAGGAGGCAGCTGATCGATGTTTCTCTCTCATCGATCTTTCTGGCTCTCTATTTTTGTGCACCGGGCCTCTAGTAAAATAATAAAATAGTCGTACTTCCTACTAGTTTTTAAAAGTTATCATATCTATTTATTTATTTATTTCCCAGGTAACCTGACCTGTGACAATTGATAAGGAGTTCACTATCTAGCTTGCTAGAAAGATAAGTCTAAAGATTACGTGGTGTAATAAAGGACTCTAATAGAGGATTGAAAACACATATAAAGGAGCAATTAATTCTGTCTTACATTAGGAATATAGAGAGGTAATCAGCTAATGCTTTTCTTTTTTTTAGAGATGGATGACATTTAAGCTGAGTTTTGAAGAATGAATTCTCTGAGATAATTAGCATTCAGTCTTCATTTGCTTACTCTCCATCTATTAAAGTTGTACTTATTTGAAAAATAAACACACGTTGCTTATTTCATTTTATCTTTATAATCTCTCTCCCCCACCCCCCAGATTTTGTGTACAAGTGCTTTGGAAAAGATGGCTGATATTAACCTCAAGGAAATAACCTTAATAGTAGGTGTGGTTACTGCCTGCTATTGGAACAGCCTCTTTTGTGGTTTTGTTTTTGATGATGTGTCAGCAATACTGGATAATAAAGACCTACATCCATCTACACCTTTAAAAACTTTATTTCAGAATGACTTCTGGGGAACCCCTATGTCTGAGGTAAGTAATTACGTATTATAAGAATCTCAGATTTTAAAATATTTTAGTAGTTTATTACTCCTATTTCTTTTTTATTGATTTCAGAGAGGAAGGGAGAGGGAGAGCTAGAAACAATAATAATGAGAGAATCATCAATTGGCTGCCTCCTGCACACCCCCTTCCAGGGATCGAGCCTGCAACCCAGGCATGTTCCCTGACTGGGAATCGAACTGTGACCTCTTGGTTCATAGGTCACAGATCAACCACTGAGCACACTAGCCAGGCCCTATTTCTTTCTTTACGGGCATTGTCATCATAGCAATTAATAGATTTTTTTTACCCCAAAATTTTAGGCATAGCATGTTTATAAAAAAATGGGTAGGAAATTAAAGATGTGTTTATCTTTTTAAAGCATTACTTGTTTCCTTCCTTGGTTGTGTACCTTAGCTTAGTCTTTTAAAAAATAATGTATGTGTATGAAAAGCAAATGTGTTAGCAAAACAGTAGATGTAATGCAAGTCTGTTTCTTGCTCACTGGCTTTCTTTTTTTCTCTCTCTTGTGAGTGAGGCAAAAGAGATAACTACTTGTGATATATTTATTTAAAAATGCATGCAACTTTAATATAAATTAGACAGTAAGCAAAAAAAATAGTAAGTACACATATATATTACCAATTTTTCTGCAGAAAAAAAAATTGATTTCTTAAAAATATTAAATATCATCTCTCTTATCTAATAGGGGTTGTTTTATATATATAGAGAGAGAGAGAGAGAGAAAGAGAGAGAGAGAGAGAGAGAGAGAGAGAGAGAGAGAGAGAACCCAAAAGCTCATTTCATTCTTATGAGGGTAATTTTTACTTTGCCAGAAATTTTATTTTGAAGGTCAGTGTTAGTTGGGATTAAAACCCTTGTCAGGTCGGGGATTATATAGATTGGATTCTAATTTTAGTTTTATTATGTAACTAGAGTCCTGGTACACAAGACTTGTGCACTTTGAGGAGGGGTCCCTCAGCCTGGCCTGTGCCCTTTCGCAGTCCAGGAGCCCTCAGGGATGTCCGGGTGACAGCTTAGCACTGCCGGGGAGGCGGGGAAAGGCTCGCCATTGCTGCTGTGCTCGCCAGCTGTAAGCCCGGC
>NW_005871057.1:10845145-10890633 GCF_000147115.1 Myotis lucifugus
TCTTCCCGCCTCCACGGCAGCACTAAGGATGTCGGACTGATGGCTTAGGCTTGAGGGCTCCCGGACTGCGAGAGGGCGCAGGGGGTTGAGGGACCAACCCGCCCTCTCAACCCTTTCCCAAGTGCACAAATCTCGTGCACCAGGCCTCTAGTAATAAATAAAATAAGCAGTCTCTATTTTCTTGCAATCTTGCTATTCTTACCCAATTCTAGCCTTTAAAAAATAAGTCTTTTGTTAAGAAGGGAAAACAGTTTATTTCCCCTTGACCTCTATCATTTAATCCCCAGAGACCCTTAGAAGTAGGTGTCCATTTGCCTATCTTATGGCAGTGTCTTTTGTGATTTAATCATGACATTGAGATTTTTAACCTGAAAGTTAGGGGTGGGCAAATTTTTTGACTCGAGGGCCACAATGGGTTCTTAAACTGGACCGGAGGGCTGGAACAAAGGCATGGATGGAGTGTTTATGTGAACTAATATAAATTCAAAGTAAACATCATTACATAAAAGGGTACGGTCTTTTTTTTTTTTAGTTTTATTCATTTCAAACGGGCCGGATCCGGCCCGAGGGTCGTAGTTTGCCCACGGCTGGGTTAGATGATCAGATTAAAGGGCTCATGAAAGTTATACCATGGTATTAATGCTATATTTTATGATTTTCTCAGCTTTGCAGATGAAAATTTGATTTTGCGCGGAGCACCTGTAGGAGAATACCCTAAGAAACAATAAACCCAGAATGTATGAACAAATTAGAATAACAATTTATAGTGAAGAGTGTTGCTTCCTCTTATTTTCTGATAAACATGTTTTCTCCCTGTAGGGAACTGTGCTACTATGGGAAAATTATTCTAACTACTATTTAGTTGTCATAAGGTTTTTTGACAAGCCTGGAATTAGCACTTTCAAAGACCTAATGATTGATGTTATCAAGTAATGGTAACCTGGAAGCTTGCACAGGCACAACCTTTATAATGATATTTGTACCAGTGTAGATCTTAGAGACACATTCTCCTGAGCTACATGAATACTACCACATTAGGGAATCATTAGACTCTCTGGTGCTCTCATTGTTTAGATGAATCTCTTTAGTTAGCCCATTTTTTAAAATACGTAATACTCTGTTGATTGATGTTTTCTTGTATTGCAGCCCTAGCTGCACATAGGATCTGCCTGGGTCACTTTAAAAATATATATTACCAAGGATCTACCCAAAACTATTAATTACAGTTATCTCAGAGTGGGATGCTGGCATCAGTATTTTTTGTCCTGTTTTGTTTGTGTGTTTGCTTTCTTGTTTTTGTGGGGTTGGGGTGGGGGGCAAGAAGGGGCTGTGTAAGTTAGGTGCAGCCATGGTTGAGAACCACTGAGCTGTAAAGCCACACTCTCCTGTCAAGTACCTGTGTTAAGGTAACTTCTGCAGGTATCCTTTCTTACTTTGTTTTGCCATGCATATATGTAGATTTACATTAACTGCTTATTTTTTCATTATATTTGTGCTTATGTTTCTATTGCCAACTAATACATGAGTAATTTATTCTTTAATATAGTTAATATATTAATGATCAGAATTGTCTTGTTTATAATGAAACTAGCTGTTTTACTAGATTTTCAGAGCAAATTTGATATATAAGCTGATGATTATCTACAACAGTGGAGTCTTATTAAGTAGAATGTTAATGATTTCTGTGAATAATTACTTACATTAACAATTAATCTGTTTTTAGTTGTTATTACCTATGGCATATATATAATAGACCTAACAAAGCAGTTATGTATACTGCAATTAAAAATACCCATTCCCTGCCCCTTTCTTGCTTCATCCTTTCAACTGGCAAATATGTTCCAGTGGAGCCACAGTAACATTTCAGGCACTCAGTGTTTCTAGAACCTTTTTCTGCTTTCTGGTACAAATCATGTCAGTTTGATATAGTGCCTTAAAATAAAAGTTGTATACCTGAGCTGAAATAAAAAGGATGTACAGTGGGGCCTTGACTTACGAGTGTCCCGACTAACGAGTTTTTCGAGATACGAGCCATCTCTCGGCTGATTTCTTGCTTTGAGTTGCGAGCTAAAATTCGGGTTACAAGCCAGCTTCAGATACCCCACCGCTAGTTGGCGCAGCGAACGTCACAGTGAACGCCACAACATCAGCCCAGCATCACGTGTCTCACTCGTTCACTTTAAGATTTGACATACGAGTAATTTGAGTTACGAGCTCCATCACGGAACGAATTAAACTCGTAAGTCAAGGCCCCACTGTATAATTATTAGCCTAGCAGGAAAGAACATTCTAGGTAGACATCACGCATGGTGTGTGTAGTCAATACAAACAGATTAAAATGTTCCTAGTTCAAAATGGGCAGTGTTTGTTGCTTGTGCTTCCGTATGTTCTCTAGTAGGTATGAACAGGCTGAAGTCTGTACCTACACACCAAACTATGTAAGGGGTAGGAGAGCAAAGATGCTGAGTGTGCATTCCCTTATATAAAATTACAAGAAATAACTAAGATAATATTTTATATAGTTTTCATCTGTGTGTTTTATTCTTAAATCTGACTTGATTTTGTCTTAGAGCAAAAATATTTCTGGTTAAATGTGACTTCTCATTTATAAAGAAATTTAGTACTTCATATAAAATTGGATGTATTGCTGTTGGAGACTGCCATAGCAAAGGTGTCTATTCTCTTATTCTAAGAAGGTTTTGCTCTTGCATTACTCTCTGTGTAGTATTTGGAGATTTTCGGTGTAATATAATTCAGGTTTATACATTATAGACAATGGGGGAAGAAAAAGGAACATCTGTAATACTTTGAACAATAAAGAATTTTTTTTAAGCAAATGCAGTGATTAGTTTACCCCAAAGAACCAAGGTACTTAGTAATCAGTGATTGTTTTTTCCTTTTAGGAGAGAAGTCACAAGTCTTACCGTCCCTTAACAGTATTGACATTTCGCCTAAATTATCTGTTTAGTGAACTGAAACCAATGTCATATCATCTCCTAAATATGATTTTACATGCTGTGGTCACTATAATATTTCTTAAAGTCTGCAAACTTTTTCTGGACAGCAGAAGTAGTGTGATTGCTTCTTTACTCTTTGCAGTACACCCAATACACACAGAAGCAGTAAGTACACTGTAAATTAATATTTATTTCATTATTTTTTATAAAATCTACACTGTGATTATATGGTATATATTTTTAAGAATAATATTTAACCATGACTTTATTGTAGAATCTTAAATTACTGCAATAAGTCCTAACTCCCCACTGCACAGAATCTAACTTTATACTACATAAAATTTTAAAATTTAAAGCAGTTTTTGAAACATAAACATTTATTATTGAAAAACAAGATCTAATCGTTCAGTCTTAGTAATATAATATGTAAATGAATACAATTTTATTCTTTGCTAAATGTTTTATAAATATAAATGTAAAATATTTTTTTAAATTTGGTATTGTTTTCTTTTTAAAGGACAGAAAATAATAAGGCAAATTTAAATAAGGGATGAAAATATATTAAAATATATGCAAACATGAACAGACATCCTAACAAGGGATGATACTCAGTTTCAAGTTGTCTGTTGCCATGTATTTCAAAACTGTGGGCTGTTTGCTATTGCCAATATGTCCATCAGCCCCTACCTACCAAGACATACTTCAAATGATAAATTTTTTGTTGTTAACCTTAAAACTCCAAAATTGCCTCTCAGCAGAGTAAAGAGGACTCTGTTCAATTGCTTTGTTTTGATTCTAAGCAAAAAATTATGTTTAAATTCTGTGTATGTGTTGCAGGGGACTTGTGTCTCCCACTATCTTGAACTTTTTGGAGTGTAGCAGTTTTCCATACATTTACAAAAATGATAGGTTGTTTTAAATTTTAGAGTGAGTTCAGAATATTTTAAAGGGAGAGAGGCTTGGTGTTTTATATTTAAATTTTTAGAATTTAAAAGGACTTTAAAGTTGATTGTCTTTTTAAACTTTAATTTGCTGGCTTATTGTGAGATATAACTCATTGAATTTATGATACTTTTTTTTAGAACACTTATATTTTAAGAAAATATTTAAGAATTCCTTAAATGTTACCATTGAGGGAAGCTGTGTAAAGGGTACATGGGACCTCTACCTACTATTTTTGTAACTTTCTATGTGTTTATAATTACTTCAAAATATTATCCTATATAATAAAAGGCTAGTATGCTAAGTGTCCTCCAACTGGTAGCTATGATGCACACTGACCATGAGGGGGCAGATGCTCAATGCAGGAGCTGCAGTGAGTTGGCAGTGGCAGTTCTTGGGTGATGCACCCTGAAATCAGAAAGGAGGGAGCCAGTTCCTCGCGGGACCGCACAATTCCACTGTCAGCTATGGGTTATGTTGTTGCTGGGGCACTGTCAGCCCCGAATCTGGTTTACTGAACACTTGGGTTTGTGTTCCACACCCTGTATAACAAAAACTTTGCAGAGTGCCCTCTCACACTCTGGGATCCCTCGGGAGATGTCGGAAAGCCAGTTTCGGCCTGATCCCCAAAGGCCAGGCCGAGGGACTCCACTTGCCAGAGGGACCCCATTCACTCCGCAAATGCCCTTCAAGCCACAGTGTCACCCCAGGTGCTGCTGGCTGGGGAGAGACCACAGGAGGTTGGCTCCAGGATGTGTCCAGCCTGTCTCACCCAGTCCCGCCCTGCTGGCCACCTTCTAACTAATTTCCTTTCAATGTGCACGAATCCATGCACTGGGTCACTAGTTACTGATAAAAGGACTTTGGAGTCACTGATAAATTTATTTTTATGGAAGATATACAAATTCACCACATGAGGGCACTCAAAGAATGTCTAAATGAAATTTTCACTTGAAAAGTTGTGGCAATTTAGTTTCTCGTTAGAGTGCTGTTGCTGTTATGTACCTTTAAGTTTTCAAGATGCTCTTCATTAATATGACCCCCTCCCTTCCCTTTATAGGTAACGGGTGTTGTAGGAAGAGCAGAACTTTTGTCATCTATCTTTTTTCTAGCTGCATTTTTGTCTTATACCAAATCTAAAGGACCGAATAATTCCATAGGTAAATGTCTTAACATTCAATTTTTTTCTGTAACTATAAAACTTGATCAGGTAATTTTTATTTACTTTAGTGCTGCTTGTAAAACATATGCCACACTTAGGGCTTATCATTATATATTATTCTACTTTAGCATTATGGATATATGAAAGTATGCAACATTGTTAATATTAAAGTTTCTTGCATGTAGTTTATATTTTCTCATGACTAACAGATTCTTTATGATCTAATTTTTAAAAATTTATTCTAGAATGTAGAAGTTTTAGGATTATTTTTAGTTCTGTCTGTTTTTTCCTATAAATGATATAAGTGTGTACCAATATTTCAGTTGTCTTTCTGTAAATAAATAAACACCTCTGAAGACTGTAAATTATATTATTAGGCAAAGTTAAAAGCCTATTAGAGTGTAACTTTTATTATGTGTTGATCATAATTCAGCAGTTTATTGAGTCCTTACCATGTGGCCTACTCCTGGAAAATGCTTTGTATGCAGTAGCTCATTAGTGCTGATAATGCCTGGCATTGTCAGAAAACAAGTTCCAAGCAATAAAAGTGACTTTTTATGAGTTTGAACA
Organism: Myotis lucifugus; assembly: GCF_000147115.1. Taxonomy (NCBI): domain Eukaryota; kingdom Metazoa; phylum Chordata; class Mammalia; order Chiroptera; family Vespertilionidae; genus Myotis; species Myotis lucifugus. Next base: position 10,850,777 of record NW_005871057.1, read on the forward strand.
CAGTGGCATGAAAGGGGCCTTAATTATAGGATATTGAGGAGAGGGAAGCAGGGTAACAGGTGGTCGGGGTACATAATGTCCTTAATCTGTATTTGATTGTTCTTAAAGTTTAACACTGAGTTTTTTCCTGTATTCTTAGAGAATTTTCTCACTATAGACCCAAAGTACCTATGATAAGAAGCCTAATATTCTGTGTATAGAAACTAAAACTAAGGTTCAGGAAATAAGTGACTTAGTAGAACAGCTTTTATGTCTTCTCAGATTTGTATAAATGAGTTTGCCTCCACTGCTATGCACAATACCTTCTTAAAACAGTTTGAGTGGCAACATAGCATGGAGATTAAGAGCATGGACTCCAGAGTCTAGTTTCACATTCCAGATCCACCATTTGCTACCTCCATTTACTTCTTTGAGTAAATTACTTAACCTCTCTGTGCTTTGGTTTCTTTGTCTGTAAAGTGTAAATAATAACCTTTCTTACCTGTTGTGAGGGTTAGATTGATGCCAGACAGCATCTGAGGAGGCCAAGGGAGGCCTCAATCCAATACCAAGGTCCAGGATCTTATCACGGCCCAATAAAGGATTTGAGAGTGTGATAGGAAGATTTAGCAAAGCACATTAGATTTATTAAAGTGATAGTACCCACTCAAGTGAGAGTTGGGCAACCTCAGAGAACAAGATGCCCCAGTGGGGGTCTGGAAGGTTTTTATTAAATGAGGGCAAGGTGGGCATAGGGTGGCTTGATTTCTGGCACTGGTGGGGTGCCTGCCGAAATGGCTCATCTTCATCCCTCTTCTCCAGGTAGCAATTTCTTTTTTTGGTCCTCCTAATACTGTCATGGCAATTCGGGGGGTAAGGGGAGAGGGCCCCAAAACGGTAATGCAGATTTATGATAAAGATATTACAATGGCCCTATTGGTCACTTTTAGGTCAATAGGCTGCCAAATTTCGGTAAGACCAGTTTTGTTTGTCTTAATTACAGGATATTGAGGAGAGGGAAGCAGGGTAACAGGTGGTCAGTGAAGATTACATCTATGATATTCCAGCCAAGATGGAAAAGGGCGGGGGGGCAGAGCTTGAGGCCTCTGTTCCTTGTTCTCACTTCCCTGCCTCAGGATGAGTTAAACGTGTAAGGCATTTAGTACATGGCTCATAGTAAGCAGTGTACCTGTTTTCCCTATTGGCCTTCATGCAGTCAGAGGTAGTACAGTAACTAATATAGAATTTCCTAAGTAAAGCATGAACAATAAACTTAGAAAATACTGTGACCTACAAGACCACAATCAGGCTCCTGCCTACCTCTTTAACCCTATTTCCTTGCCATTTTGCCCTGCCTACCTTCACTATTACCAAAGAGACCTTTCTCTTCCTCACATAGGTGAAGCACCTGTGTATACTTGCTATTATTCCCTCTTTTTTGAATTTTCGTCCCTTAGATCTTCACATAATTGTCTTATTTAAATTTTTCTTTATATCATCAGGCCTCAGCTCAGCTGTTTCTCTCTTAGGGAAACCTTTCCTAGTCTAACTAAAATAAACTTTCACTTTCAGTCAAACCTCCTTTGTTTCTCAAACATCTCCCATCTTGAACAGTTCGATCTCAACCGGCAAATCTTGCATGCTGATACCTGTATGATCAGTCACGAGTCTCTCAGGCAACAAAGGAGAGAATGCGAGAGTATCAGTCAATTTACCACTATTAACATCTCAGGATATTGTGCTGTGAATATTTTCTTTCTTTTTTTTTTTTTTTTTTTTTTTTTTTGCTTTTGTTGCTACTTATAAAATTTTCATTTTTTACTGTACATTTCATTTCCTTTTTGTTAAATTATCATATCCTTTTTGTTTTTTAAGTGTTTACTTGTAGATTAAACAGTAAATTAGACATCTATGATATATAAGAAAGGTTAAAATGGAATCATTTGGGGGTCTGGATCAGATTAATTCAATTTACATGATTTCTAATGGGAAAAAATGCTTTGGTTTTTGAACAGCCTTCCAGAATTAAGTTTGAGAACCAAGGTTCCACTGTATTATATTTTGTATTCCTCATAATTTTACTTGGTTCTTTTTAATGATTTCCTATCCTGCATAACTCCTGTATCTTCCCTTGTTTCCTTTAGAATTACTTACTTTAAATTCTTGGTCTATCTTTTCAAGTAATTCTGCTTTAGTAGTATATGTTATTATGTTTGTTATCTCTCTTTTACGACTGTTGTATCCTCCAGATATCTACTTATTTTGCCTTGTGAGCTCAAGCCACATGATGTCCTAAAGTTACTGATCACTGTGTCTGTTAAGGAGAAAGGGTCACTCTTTCCATCCTGTCATTCATGAAAACCCAGGGTGGAGAGCTTCAGGTTCCCCAGGGTCTTTGTTGCTCTCTATTGTTGTTACCATTCTACCAAATGCCTCCTCGGTCTCTTAAAAAGAATCAGCATTGAGAGGAGGCCAGTCTACCCTTCTTCTGCATTTAGATGTGAGATGTGTGGAAGTGACTGCTTAGGGGTGGTTGGTCAACTTATACCTTTTTTTTTTTTTTACAACCGTGCTTCCCCTACTTTTCATTTAATATTATAAAATAAATAAATAAAAACATAAAGGACAAGATAAAATACACCTGTATCTCCATACTATTATTTTACAACACTTCCTATATCTTTACTGAAACCATTTAGTCATGACCTACAGACATGGTTCAGTCAGCAATCTTTAATTCCATTCTTCACTGCAGTCACAGCAGAGGTTGAAGCAAATTAGCTCAATATGTATTAAAAATTGAGTCATTTTATGCCAGTATATCTCCAATTCTACTTTTTTCCACTTCTATGACTCAGTACCTAGAATGGAAGCAATTAATGAAACTGCTATGAATTTTAGCAAGAAATATTTCCTTCTGATAATTTTGATAAGTCAAATTGATCTTGAGTTTAAGCATTTATTCAAGAGAGGAATGGGAAATTTAATCTGCCCCATTAACATTTGTCTTTTTTAGCCACGAGGGCAGAATTTGATTTCTTGGGGCCAAAGTGTGTGAGGGTCCCCTCCAGTTGTGAGTTTAATACTTACTGATAATATTCCCCTTATTCCAGCTGATGTTCCCTTCAGATCTGTTGCTGTTGCACATTTGGTTTATCAAACTGTTTGACAAATTTCAGAATGCTAAGACCCTCCCAGTACCACAAAGACACTTTGAGATCCTGCCAGTTAATCAGAGAACAGCTGACAACCAGGGAACAGTCCTATAAGGTTCTGGAGTATTTACTGGAAATTTCCTTTTGGTCTCAGAAAATATCAAACTATCTTATAGACTTGACCTCCTTCCTCTTCCTCCCTTCTTCCACCTCTTCTTCATTTTTATCCTCCACCCAGCCTCCCTCTCCTTCCATCTCCCAAACTTACACCTTTTAAAATAAAATCTACCCTCTAACCCAGCAAGACTTCTGAAATGCTCTGATTTAATCCTGGGGATGCCCACAATCTGCAGATTTCTACAGTAAAAGAGCACAGAAGGATCTACCCAAGACAGTCAGGATTGGCTACAGCAGAAGTTATTAAAGGTGTTTTTTTCCTCTTGTGCTTTAGATTCAGTCCCTCATAGCACCCCACAGACATGTTAGGGAGAACCTTCAGTCCCCAGGAGTTAGTTTTTTTAGGGTTGTTTGTTTTGTTTTTGCTTTTAAATAGCTTAGAAGCCTTAGCTCCTCTCACTTAATTTTTTTCTAGGGTTTTTGCAGAAGAGGCCAACAGGTCAACAGGTTATGCTAGTTTATCACTTGACCAAAACAAAAATCAAATTATGTTGCTTTTTATCCCTTTATCCCGCACTACTCATAAGGGTCATTTCTAACCTGAAAATACATATTTTTCTTTTACTACTTCATTGCTTGTTCTCTCAGAGTAAAATGTAGCATTTATTAAGGTAGATATCTTTATCTCATTTTCTATCTCCATTTCCTAGAGTGGTTCCTGGTACACAGTAGGTATTCAGTATATACAGGTATTTACTGAGGAAATGGTCAAGTGAATAAGTATATTGTATAGTTTTAATATGTTTTTTATTGATTTTAGAGAGAGAGAGGGAGAAACATCAATGATGAGAGAAACATCAACATTGATCTGCTGCCTCCTGCACGCCCCTTGCTGGGGATTGAGCCCACAGCCCGAGCATGTGCCCTGACCAGAATTGAACCAGTGCCTTGGTGCCTGGGTCGATGTTCAATCATTGAGTCACACTGGCTGGCCTAAATATATTGTATTTTAAAATCTAATGGATAAGATGCTAAAACCTGCGTGGACCTCTCTCTGTCCTTTTAAACCCTGTGATACTTCTCACTCCACGTTACATAATTTTACATGTGAGACTATAGAGTTGTGTCATCACCTTTGTGTCCTCCATTCTATCTAATGTATGTTTTCCTATGCAAAGATTTTCATTTCTAAGTTATTTGCACCCCACACCCTTTTTATAAGCATGATCCATCCCAAGGCCTTTGCACTTGCTTTTCCATTACTTTAAGTTTCTGCTTAGTCACCAGTAGCACTACTCATCTTCCCCACTCCTTTTTTTTCCCTTCACCTTCTATTTTTCTCTATAACACTCTGGTCATCAGTCAGCATTTGACAAAATATGTCTTTACTTGTTTGATTTGTTTGTTTGATTGTTATCATGCTCCCTCACAAAATGAATAGATACTTAAAATAACTAGTTGAATACATGACAGCTGAAAGTGTATATCTCTACATATTTGATAACTTACAATTCTTTCTTTTAATGTGTTGTTAACTTACTTAGTAGAGGTACTTGTTTTGGACAGAATCATACATGGTAATTTTGGCTACAGATACCTGGCTGTAAAATTCAAAATGTATCTGTTCATACAGCAATTTAGTCACCGAAGGTTAAAGAACTGAAGTAACTGGTTTTAGTAAAGCTTTTGCCTGTTTTAGAGCTATTAGTTGCTAAGAGCAAATCCAACATTGTGGAAGACAACTGTTTGCTTTCTCTTCCTTGGAGTGGAAATACAAATTAGTAAAAAGTTCTGAATTTAATATTAAAAGAAGCAAGTTAAAGTCATTGGCTCCTTGTTGTGCATTACCTTTTAAAAACTCCAAAATTCTTCCTCAGCTTAAAAATGGGTACAATTACGTCTGCCTTCTTCTGATTTTTGAGACCCAATGAAATACTATATGCTAAACTGGTCTTATAAACTGCTTAATATGTTTTTAAAATATCTGTTTTCAAGGCCATAATTTTCCAGTAATTTTTTATATGTATATGCATCCGGTCATACTATTCTTTATTCCATTCTTTCCTTACTCCTTTATTCATACATACCCGTTTCCCAATTTTTCCATGTCTTATATATTCTTCACAGTCCAAATTTAGGTTCAGCTTGTTTTGTAAATAATTATCTACTGATTTTTTTTCCTTTATGAATTTCTTGTTGAATTTAGCATGATATTTCAGTCCTTGGTATAATTTGTTTACCAATATTTTTTTTTAATATTTTTATTGATTTCAGAAAGGAAGGGAGAGGAAAAGAGAGAAACATCAATGATGAGAGAATCATTGATTGGCTGTCTTTTGCACACCCCCTACTGGGGGCCGAGCCCGCAACCCAGGCATGTGCCCTTGACTGGAATTGAAGCCGGGACCCAACGCTCTATCCACTGAACCAAACCAGCTGGGGGTGTTTACCAATATTGATGGTTTTGGCCTGTATTGTAAAGTATTCTGACAATTTTTTCAAGGAACAAATACTATTATACTTAGTATCCCCAACAGTGTTTTGTTTTTTTTAAGTTGTTTTTACTTTCAGTAATTTTAATCTATAGAATATACATTAAAATTAAAAACAATTTCAAAAATAGATGAATTTCTATATTAAGCCTAAGTCTAAAGAAAATATATTAGATACATGAGTTGTGTTCTTACTTCCTCCTGGTTATAAGTCATTTATTTGAGTTTTTGCTTTGATTAGTATTTTTAATGAGGAAAAAATGAGGTCACACATCATACTACCACTTTTTTTTAACTGGAAAAAATGAAAGTCATATTTCCAGTAAGAAAACTGAAGCTCAGAACAGTTGCCCAGTGTCACAAAGCAAGTTATTAGTAGATCCAGAATTACTCTCACAAGTCATTGTTCTTTAAATTATTACTGAGTAGTAAACATTTACTTAAACTTGATGTCGATTTTTCATTTAAATAGAACTTGTGAATATTTTATTGTGAATTTTTAAAAGAACAGTATTGATTTATATTTTTACTATTAACGTGTTTCAGTTTTTCTAGTCTTTTTAGTAAGAATGGTATTCTCCCTTTCCTAGTAGTTTTTAGTTTCAGGTTTTTAGTAAGTGAAGTATGTTTATATCTGTGTGTTAACTTTAGGTATTTATCTTTATTTGAAATTGATCATTAATCATGACATTCAAGCTTGTAAGTTTCTCTTCTCCAAATTGGCCACCCTACATTTGTTTTAAAAGTTAGTATTTGGTTAGATAATCTTTATCTCCACAAAAACATTTTAGTTTAAATTATATAACTTGATGTTTTATTTTTAATGTTCAAAGCATAAATTACTTATACTGGTACATTTTAAAATATAAAGTGTAAGTCATTGGGAAATAGCACAAATGTGAATATAGAATCACAAGTAAAGTTTTTGAATAATGTCTAATAGTTGTCTAACTTTAAATATCCTTTTGTGATATTATAAAATTTTTGTGTCGTTTTATATTTTTCTGTTCTTAAATTGCAGTATGGACTCCAATTGCATTGACAGTGTTTTTAGTGGCTGTTGCAACATTGTGTAAAGAACAAGGAATAACAGTTGTGGGAATTTGCTGTGTGTATGAAGTATTTATTGCTCAGGGGGTAAGGAGAAATATAAATTTTCTTGATGCTCTCTTTTATCCCATTTGGATCTGATTATAATAAACTTACTTTCTAAATGTATTATTATGCAAATAAATCTGTTGACCAATAATAATAATACCAAATTTTTTCAAGAAACAAGCATGTTTTCCCTCACACCACTGAAAATTATTAACATTTTAGCACCTTCAGCTTTTTAAAGGCTGCTTTTTAAGTTTAAATAATGGAATTGTAGGCAATTTGGAATACTTTACAATAATACTTTACAGTTCCACAAATTGTTCCATATCGATTTTATAATTACAGTCAGTTTCTATTTAATCTTGCATTTAGAAAGTACTACATTGTTGAAAACATTGTTGTACATGGTTATTTATTTAAAACATTTTTTTTCTTTTCCAGTATACTTTACCATTATTATGTACTACTGCTGGACAGTTTCTCCGTGGCAAGAGTAGTATTCCATTTTCTATGCTGCAGACATTAGTAAAACTCATTGTTTTGATGTTCAGTACATTATTACTGGTTGTGATTAGAGTCCAGATTATTCAGTCTCAACTTCCAGTGTTCACCAGGTATGAATTTCTGTGTCGTTGTTATTGTTTTTCCATCCTTTTAAAATTAACTTTGGATTTTAAGTGATTGCAAATATTCCAGAAAGTCTTCAGGGTTGTTTTTTTTTTTTCTCATTGCACCTTTTTTGTTTTATAAATCTTTTGTTTTTTAATTTTATAAACCTTTATTGTTGAAAGTATTACGTATGTCCCCTTTTGCCCCCATTGGCCCCCTCCAGCCTGCCCTCGCCCTCCACCCCAGGCCTTCACCACACAAGTCTTCAGTTTACATTGAGGTTTTTAACAGCTTTCTTAAGTTGTAATTAATTTTTTAAACCTGCATATATTTAAGATGTACAAATTAATAAATTTTGAGATACGTATACACTAATGAAACCAACACAGTCAAGATACAATGACCCTCAAATTGGTTAAGTATGAAGTCTTCTGTATTCTTAATGATTTTTGTCTACTTGTTCTATTAATTATTGAGAGAAGGATGTTAAAAATCTCAGACTATAATTGTAGGTTTGTCTGTTTTCCCTTTCAGTTTAATCTTTGTGTGTGTGTGTGTGTGTGTTTAAAAGCTCTATTAATGTGCATAAATATTTTGGGTTGTAATTTTCTTTTAGTGAATTGATCCCTTTATAATTATTAAATGAGCTTCTTTTAGTCACATAGTTTAACTTTTTCCATCCTGTTACTTTTTAATCCATCTATATTTTTATATTTAAAGTAGATTTCTTGTAGTCTGCATAGAGTTGGGTCTTTCTTTTTTGTTTGGTCAGATTATCTGTCTTTTAAATGAAGTTTTTCAGTTACTTACCTTTAATATGATTATTGATATAATTTGATGTAAATCTACCATCTTGCTCAAGTAGATCTTCTACTTGAGCCTTTTTTGTGTGTCCCATGTCTCTACATGTTTAATGTTCCTGTCCACTAATTTTATCATGTGTCATTTCTTATTCAATTTAGATTAAATGATTTTTCTCCTCATAGATTATATTTTTCAACTTCTTCACGTGCCTGGTAATTTTTTTAATAGATACCATATGTGAAATTTACCTTAATGTTTTTCTATAAATAGCATATACCTTGTTTTATATATATAAAAAGTTTCATCTTCTGGCCTTGCTTTTTTTAAAAAATTGATTTTAGAGAGGAAGGTAGAAGAAGAGAGAAACATCAATGATTGAGAGAGAATCATTGATTGGCTGCCTCCTGCACACCCGACACTGGGGATTAAGCCCACACCCCAAACTGGGGATCAAGCCCACAACCTAGATCAAGCCAAGTCCCAGTCCGTAGGCTGATGCTCTATCCACTGAGACAAACCGTCTAGGGCTGCTCTTTATTTTTTTTTTAAAGGAATAGATGCAGACGTTTTTTAAAATATATTTTTGATTTCAGAGAAGAAGGGAAAGGGAAAGAGAGATAGAAACATCAAGGATGAGAGAGAAACATTGATCAACTGCCTCCTGCATGCCCCACACTGGGGATCAAGCCCGCAACCTGGGCATGTGTTCTTGACCAGAATCAAACCCAGGCCCCTTCAGTCCATAGGCCAATGCTCTGTCCAATGAGTCAGACCAGCCAGGGCTAACCTTGCTTTTTTAAGCTTTGTTTCGTGAGATAACTAGCGTTTCCTTAGGGCTAATATTGCTCCACTTCTGACAAATGACCCTCTGACTACCATATGGACTGTGAATTGTAAGGATTTCCACTCTGGCTGCTGCTGAGAAACTGTTCCCAACTCTGTATGATATTTGGGGATTTTTCTGTCATCCTTTCAGGAGTTACTGTCCTATTTGTATTCGTTTTCCTAGAGCTGCTATAACAAATTACCAGAAATTGGGTGGTTTAAAGCATCAGAAATTATTCTCGCCATGCTGGAGGCCAGAAATCCAAAATCAGGGTATCGGGCCAGAGTGATTTCCTTCTGAGGTCTCTGAGGAAGAATCTGTTCCATTCCTCTTTGCAAGCTTCTGGTGGTTGTTGACAATCTTTGGCATTCCTTGGCATGTTGCTGCATCACTTCAATCTTCTTTACCTGTGTGTTTCTCTGTATTCTCTGCTTCTTGTATAACAATAGCAGTCACTGGATTCATCGTCCAGCCTAATCGAGTATTACCTCATATTAACTAAAAACCCTATTTCCAAATTAAATCACATTCTGGGGTGCTGGGTAGTCATGAATTTGTGAGAGACACGATTCAACCCACGACACTAACCTTGAGTATTTCTTCAAGTTCTCATCAGTATTGAAAACTGGAGAGAGACCCTTTATAGATCTCCTGAGTCTTCTTTCTCAGCACATTTATTCTTGATGATATTCTGCTCACTAACTCTCGATCTCCGGACTCTGCCTGGGTTCTCCCTCACAGCTCCACAGACTAAAAACTCTATCCAGGTACTAAACTCTCCCGGTAAGGCTGTTTTTTTCTCCCAGATATTACTGTCCTTCTTGACTTGATATTCAGTGTGTTTAAAAAAGAAAAGCTTTATAGCCCTAGCAAGTTTGGCTCAGTGGATAGAGCATCGGCCTATGGAACAAAGGGTCCCGCTTGGATTCTGGTCAAGGGCACGTACTTGGTTGCAGGCTCTCCCCAGCCCGGGCCCTTGGTCAGGGCTTGTGCAGGAGGCAACCAATCGATGTGTTTCTCTCACATCCATGTTTCTCTCTGTCTTGCCCTCTCTCTTCCATTCTCCCTAAAAGTCAATGGAAAAATATCCTCAGGTGAGGATTAAAAAAAAAAGGCTTTATATGTTTTGTCCAGTTTTTCAGTTGTTGAAGGCTACAAGCAAAATTTGCACTGAATTTTAATAATCTACATGTCATTTTTTACTGTTGTAACATTTAACATTTTTTTCCATTTCACCTTACTTGGCTAAAATTTAAATGAATTTTATTTATGTGGCTGACATTATAAGCAAGAACTTTTTATTTATTTATTTTAACAAAAGGCCAAAATAGTGTTCTTGTTGCTATCCATGTTAAAGTGCATTGCTTTTCAGAATAAATTTTACTCAGATAATTCTCTTATGTCCAGCACTATCTTTTTCATTAAAGGGTAATTATTTTTTAACTTCTTGAATATTTACCTTCAGGTCTAGCCATGCAAAAGAGAACAACTCATTTAAGTATTAAAGTATGGGAAATAGATTGAATTGTAGATAGATAGTTTATGTTTTCTTCTTCACCCCTTAGTTTCAATGCTTTTATTCCATTTATCATTTATTTTAGAAAATTTGATATCTTGTTTCTAACTCTACAGTATGAAAATGTCTGAATGTATTTGTTTTGTGTGTGTATATATGTGTGGCTGAGTGTATGGGGTATGTTAAATATAAGTATATATTTGTGTGTGTATATGTAAATGTTATTCTGCTATTTTACCCTATGAAGTTGATTATAATATGATTTAATTTGCTTTGATATACTCTCTTTCTCTACAGTTCAATTATTAAATCAGCTATCCTAAATAAGTTGTTCGTTATAATAAATGAACTCTGAATAGTGGATTACAGGAAAAAAACACAGTTTTGTATTCAGTTCTGTTGGTTATTTAAGAATTCAAGCCCTAATTCTCAAGATTTATTACTTTTCATATATTTAGATATTAAAATATTTTTTTAATTTAAATGATAAATTTAAATTTTTAAAAAAATTATTTGTTTAAATATTATCTACTTTTCTCAGTCATTTGAAATTTTTAAGAAGACCAAGTCAAACAAATGGTAGAGGTTGATTTTTCATTAACTTACTCATTTTAAAATGAGAAATTATTTTTTAACAGGACTATATATATTAATAAAGTCAATAAAATTTAGAATATAGCATAAATAAAAGGAAGTCATTATTTGACTTGGTTTTCAAGAAGTAGACTATCTTAATAAAATGTACATTAAATATATCATGGCCTGGGGAAATATAAACTAGGACATAAGCTTATATTAATATACTAGAGGCCTAATGCACGATATTCATGCAAGAGTAGGCCTTCCCCCAGCTGCCGGCACCCAGCTTCCCTCTGGCACCCGTGACCCGGGCTTCCCTGGCAGCCCGACTTCATCCGGAACGTCATCTAGAAGGACGTCTGGTATAATTAGTATATTATGCTTTTATTATTATAGATACTAGGAGAAAAAGTAGAACACAAATAAAATGTTACATAGTCCTATATAGTTAGTACTCTGTGCTGAAAATTTGGTTTTTAGCTTTATAGAAGTCTAAACATACACGAAAAGCTCATAAGTGATATAGTTTCCTCTGCCTATGACAAGAGAAAAACATAGTAATTTTTTCTAGGAGCATAATTTTTTAGCATTTAGTGCTGAAAGAAACTTTCCAGGAGCATTCATACATCACATGCAATAATGAATCTGACCCAACTTTTCTTACTATTTTTAATCAGAAGGTCATAATTTAATGAAAGTGCTTCTATAGTATCATAATATTGTAGTATGCATTTCTGAATGAATTATTCTAATAAAAAAACTAGAAATAGATAACCTTCTTGCCCTTTAATCACATTCCATAAAGATTAGACACTTTAAGTTCTGGCAGAAATCTGAGGTATTCATAAAAAATACTTATGTCTTCTGTTTTATTGCTTTTATTATTTAGTGCTTTAGTTATATATTAATTTTATGTTTAGAAAGTGTTTTAGTTTGAATAACTTTTTTGTTGTTGTTGTTCTTTATACAGGTTTGATAACCCAGCTGCTGTAAGCCCAACTCCTACGAGGCAGCTAACTTTCAACTACCTCCTTCCTGTCAATGCTTGGCTTCTATTAAATCCTTCAGAGCTCTGCTGTGACTGGACCATGGGAACAATACCACTTATAGAGTCATTTCTAGATATTCGAAATGTTGCCACATTTACTTTCTTTTGTCTTTTGGGAGCTTTGGGAGTATTCAGTCTCAGATATCCCAGTGATTCCTCCAAAACTGTTTTAATGGTAAGGAACGTTCTTCATTTTTTTAATTTGTGAACTTATTTTGGGTTATCCTAAAATTATATATCAGAATTTGATATGCAGGCATAATTTGACATGTATTCAGAATGTAAAAAAAATATATATTAATTTTCCTAATTTGGTAGGAACTCTGAAATCATGAGGCATCTCTTTTGGTATCATTTTCTTAAATTTTTTACCTTTTTACACAACTAGATTATACACTTTTTGAAGAAATAGATCATATTGTATGCTTCTTTGTTTTTTTGGCACAGAGAAGAGTGTCATCTAAGATGTGCAGCTAGAAACATATAGCACTTTAATTCTCATTAGCAAGATTATCATTACTCCCTAAGGTATTTCTTACTCTGTTCAGAGAACTCTGGAAGTCTTTTTGTTGTTTTTCTGAAGTCCAGTTCTTTGTAAATTTCTTATTCTGCCCTCACTTCATATATATATAATTGATTTTAGAGAGGAAGGGAGAGGGAGAGAGAGAGATAGAAACATCAATGATGAGAGAGAATCATTGATTGGCTGCCTTCTGCACATCCCCTACTGGGGATCAAGCCTGCAACCCAGGCATCTGCCCTTCACTGGAATTGAACCCGGGACCTTCAGTCCCCAGGCCAACACTCTATCCAGTGAGCCTAGCCAGCTAGGGCTATTCTGCCCTCACTTCTTACTCATAATAGTTCTAATTCCCTTCTTTCAAATTACTGAAGATGATAATAGTCTTTAATTCTTTCATGAGCATTTACTCAAAACTGTTTTTAATAATTTGCAACTATATCTTTTCAATCTGCAGCCACTAGATTTATTGAATAAATAAAAATTTTTTGTTCCAACCTATATACCAGGCAGCATTTGGACACTAATGATATGATAATAAAAAGAAATAGAGAGACCTCATTTCCAGAGAAATTTTATTCTAGAAAAATTTAAAGCCAATTTCTGAGATAAAGAGAAGATTGATAGAATATAGGGTTTAGGGGAAATATTAAATTTACTATTATCTTCGAACCTATTGAGTTTAGGTACCCTTGAAACATCCTAGTGTAGTGAAGATTTTGAATATCACTTTGTACCTAGAGCTCAGAGAAACCTAAGCTACTGATAAAAATTTGATCAGTTGGCATAGAGATAGAAATTGAAACCAGAATGTGGATAAAAAGGCCTGTAGAGAGGTTATTGAGCAGCCTTTCTCAACTGGGGTTTTTTCACATTTCTAAAAGATGATAACTAGCTAGTAGATTCTAGATTCATAGAATGGTTCATTCATACTTACAATGAATGCCTTAGAGCAGCGGTTCTCAACCTGTGGGTCGCAACCCCTTTGGTGGTGGAACGACCCTTTCACAGGGGTCACCTAAGACTGCATATCAGATATTTACATTATGATTCATAACAGTAGCAACATTACAGTTATGAAGTAGCAACGAAAATAATTTTATGGTTGGGTCACAACATGAGGAACTGTATTTAAAGGGCCAGAAGGTTGAGAACCACTGCCTTAGAGTATTTGGTCACAATTCTCTCTCAGAAAATAGCTGAAGGGCCTGAATAAAGTGAAAGAGAAGAAGCCTACTACTAGGTCCTGAAAAATTTCCATCATTTAGAATTGCAGAGGACAACAAACCTAAATAGTAGCTAGACCAAATAAATGGACAGAAGAGTAGGAAAGTTTCAAGAAAGACAGAATGCCGAACACTAACAGTGCTGTCAGGTAGAAAAGTTGGAGTTGGCCTCTTTTAGGTGTGTTAGTTACTTTAGTGAAATTTATTTCTGTGGAGTGATTTGATGAGGAGATGAGGAAGTGAAGATTGCTAGTGTAGATAATCTGTTGGGGTCATTTAATTTAACCGAATATTTCAGAGGATAAAACAAGCTTGGAATTATTGCCTGCCTAAGTAAGAAAAGACTGCCAGTCAGGCAGTGGCTTCAAGCATAGTATTTCTTAAAAGTCTTAGGAAAAAAAGACTAAAAGACTATTGTTTTAAAGGGATATTGTTTATTCTTAAACATATACTAAGCTTATGTTACATGTATGTGACTCATCAGAATATAATGCAAAGTAATGCTGAGGTATAAAAGTAATAGTCTGCTGTCTTGTCTGAAACACACCTTATTAATTTCCAAGATGATGTGGTTACTTATAATCTAAAATAATAAAAGCCTAAGCAACTATCGCAACCGAACGGACGACCGAACAGGCTGTGTGGGCGACTAGGCCGGCAGGGGGGTTAGTGAGGGACAACGAAATGACTGAACAAGCAGGCTGCGTGGGGCAACCAGGACACGGCAGGGGGGTTAGTGAGGGCCGACCAAACAACTGAGCAGCAGGCTGCATGGGGTGGCCAGGCCAGCAGGAGTGCAGTTGGGGGCGACTAGGCCGGCAGGGGGAGGGGGCAGTTAGGGGCGATCAGGCAGGCAGGCAGGCAGGTGAGCAGTTAGGAGCCAGTGGTCCCGCATTGTGAGAAGGATGTCCAACTGCTGGTCCTGAGGACATAAACCGGCAGTTGGACATCACCCGAGGGGTCCTGGGTTGGAGAGGGTGCAGGCTGGGCTGAGGGGGAAGTCCCGTGTCCCCCCCCCCCCCCGCCACTGCACAAATTTTGTGCACCTGGCCTCTAGTAGTAACATAAAAACTGGCTTTTAAAAATAGTTCTTTTTTTTGACCACCAGTACATTTCCAAATTAAATGACAAAATATTTGGATTTGACTCTTGAATGTTCATATATGTTTAGTTTAATAAAATATCTTCTTTTTCTTTGTAGGCGCTTTGTTTAATGGCATTACCATTTATTCCTGCATCGAACCTTTTTTTTCCAGTTGGATTTGTTGTTGCTGAACGAGTATTATATGTTCCTAGCATGGGATTCTGTATTTTGGTAGCCCATGGATGGCACAAAATATCAAACAAAAGGTGAATTTAAATATTAATTTATTTCATGCAACTAACTATAAAAGCAAATGTGATACATTTAAGTATTTAAGTTTATTTTAATTCAGTTTTATAAGTCATACTTTTATACATCTCTATTTTTTATCTTGATAGTCTCATTTTTCTGTAATTCAAGTTAGGAAAGCTCCATAGCACCTACTGCATCTTATGTTCTCCATATTGATATAATTTTATTTTGCAGGCTGAGACATAAACTTTGAGTCAGACCCAAATGAAAACAAGGATATTATTGAAACTAAAGTTAAAAATGACCATTGCCACTTTATATGCAATGAACTAAAATATAATCTTCTTACTTAAGTGAGTCATATATAAAATGTGCAGTTATATATAAAAAGTAGGTTTACAATTGTTCACATGGAAAATAATATAACAATAAATAATACTGGAATAAACTCTGTTTTGTGTACTCACAACTGTGAGTACTATAATTTCATGCTGTCATTACTATCTTCATAACCACCATGTCGTAATTGCCTTAAACTAACAGTTAAGGAACAGAATAGTTAACTGTATGTATACAAGAAATGGGCACTGTCTCTTCTTTCTCACCTCCAGTCACCATTCAGCACATAGAATTCTGACTTCTCTCTGTATCTTCTACTAACACATAATAAATTGCCTCCTGGTAGCTAAATTTGGTCAGTGCTTGTATTTAAAATTTATTTCCCAGGCATCTGTAAAAAGT
Organism: Myotis lucifugus; assembly: GCF_000147115.1. Taxonomy (NCBI): domain Eukaryota; kingdom Metazoa; phylum Chordata; class Mammalia; order Chiroptera; family Vespertilionidae; genus Myotis; species Myotis lucifugus. The sequence goes on from NW_005871057.1 coordinate 10,866,823, forward strand.
CTTTCTCTCTTGATTCTCTTTTATATCTTTTTATTTCTGCTCTCTCTTTTCTCTGATTTCTTCTTCCTCTGCCTGCTCTTTAAATATTTATTATTTCTCAGAGTTTTACTGTAGCCATTTTTTTCACACTGCATATTTTCCCTGTATGATCTCTTCTGTGTCTACAATTTTCATTACTATCTACCAAACCTTTTCCCTTAGCTTTGACCCATATATCCTATTATAATCAATATCAATTTTTTAGTGCCTACCATGTATCAGATGCCCTGATACACTGTTTGGATTTATTTTCTCATTTCATTCTTGATACTCCTTAATTCTGTTTTGCACATTTTTAAAATTAAAGATCATACAGGTTACCTGAATTATGCAAGATCACACAGCTAGTAAATAGCAGAGTCTTCAAATGTACATCTGACTATTTCCTATTCCATGTTCTTTCTGATGCATGCACTCATATTCTGGTTAAGTGTGTCTATCAAAATGAAAGAAATTGAACTGTGTTACCAGGGCAAAAACACAGAGTTAAAGAACATTAGTACTAAATGAGATCATAGGGATCATTGAAGTATAATCTTTTTTATAGAGGAATTGAGTCCCAAATAATTAGCCTAAAGTATATAAGTAATGTGCATCTATTTTATAAAGAGTTAAGTTTACTATGACTTTTAATAAACAGTTCTAGTTTTAAAATGTAAAATTATTCCAAGAATGTCATGATAACCTATGGTATATTAATTGTAAGCAGAAATGTTTTTAAATGTAGCCAGTGATAAGATTCACCCTTTTTAAATGCAAGTAAGAATATTCATGTTGTAGGTAATGGTACAAAGGACTCTAAATATAAAAATTCATAATTAAAAGCTGGATTCATCAACTTTTTATTAAATCTAAACAATGCTTTAGAAGTAGAGGTAAATATTGGAGTATTTAATGTAATTGAAGAGTGAAGTGGAAGGTAGTATTCAGATATTTAAGTTTTTGGCATTGGTCCCTCTGAAGTAGGATGATTATTAGAACAATCTCTATTCTTAGAATAAATTCAGGCATGACATTGGGGATATTTAACATATTTCTTCTATTCTAAAAGATAAAATGCTTTGGGTGATAAGAATTTTTTTTGTTTTTTTCTTTTATTCTCTTAAACAGTGTATTTAAAAAGTTATCCTGGGTTTGTCTGTCTTTGGTGGTATTCACTCATGCCTTAAAAACAATCCACAGAAATTGGGATTGGGAGTCTGAATATACGTTGTTTATGTCAGCCTTGAAGGTAAAGTATTATCCAAGAATGACAGGAAAGTATGTCATCAATTACTTTTTATAGCCATGTCTAAGATGCTTTACCTTTACTTTTAATTAGACATTTAACTATCAATATTAATTACTTCACTAAAAAAATATACAAATTTTATATACAAATAGTTCCTGAGGTAAATGTCTGATAGTTTTTCCAGGTTATATACCTGGAACTATGCACATCTTCAACCATTTGAGATAATTCCAATTTTTAAAAATAATGTTTAAAATAACTTAGGTTTTTACCAGTAGTGTTTCTCACATCTTCTCCCGTACTTGGTATTATCAAATTTTTAAATCGTTGACAAACTAGTGGATTTAATGTGTCATTTTAAATTTGATTTTTTTTTTCATTTAGTCTGATGGTCTCTGGCTAAAAAAAAATATAGTTGTTCTTTATATAATATACCTTAACCAGTGCATTGAATAGTACTTACCTGTATGTCCACAACACATATGAATAATTCCTTAAACACTATACAGTCATTAGAAACTCAAATGAGACATGTTTAAATAAGAATACTGTGTTCATTGGTTCTTAAGGTACACATTTTTTAACCTTTTAATACCTGAAATTAGAATAAATCTTATAGTGAAAGGCATCTTACAATTAATTTGTTACCTTGTTTCTTTCTAAATAGTACATAAAATTGATGCCGTGTTAGATTCAATGAAATAACATACATGACCAAAAAAATGGCAATCTACTATGTGGAAGATAACCAACCAATGGTTAAAACATCTGTAATACTTTTAACAATAAAGATTAAATTTTTTAAAATCCTATAGGAAGGATAGGAACTGGCAGAAAGGATTGATACAGCATTCCTATGGATGAACAATATAAATAGGATAAGGTCTTTTTAAAAATCATAAAATTTGTTTTCTATAAAAGTTACAAGCAAAAAATTTTTTTTCAGGTGCTCCCTTGCCAGTGCCTCTCTTCAAATCAGTAAATTCTTAACTTCCTTTTGGCTATTTTAGTACTCTCCATTGCCTAACTTTATTGGATCACTGCCTCATTTCAATAGGCTATGTGACTTCTTGATTTGACATCTATTTAAGGTCAAATGACTGTCCTCTTTACTGCTTAGTAACTCTACTGTCTCCCCTAGCTCAGAAATCTGCAAACAGATAAGACCTCATTTCCATTATTATTAATTCCCCCTTCAGATTACCATTGGAGCCCCATGGTTTTCAGGAACTTTGCTTGTCTTTACTCACAGGACAATGCTCAAAATGACAGCCTCAATCACTGTAGCTAATACCTTGGCTAGCTAGATACCCTCCTCTACCTGCAGTAACACCATGCCCATCTGTAAACTCTGAAAGTACAGATCACTTAGAACTTTAGTCTCGGGGTTCCCTTTCAATAATAGACTACATAAGTCAGTCCAGCCTAAAAGTAAGTAATTAGTGCAATGTTTAAATGTATTCTCATAGTCAAATACCTCTTCTTCCCAAACAATACAAGTAGTAGTTTTTTCAAATAGCACTATGCTTTGATTAAATAAAATTTTTAGTAAAATTCTAATATATAAAATAGATGAACTTAAACTGCTGTGGTTTTAGTATGTTGATGTTGAAAGGAGAGAGAGGGTAAATTGAGTGAAGAAGTGTTCATTGGCTTCTTCCTCATCTCCAGGGCATCTCAGTGGAACACTGTATTCCAATAGTATACTAAATGAATATCTTTGTTAATTGAAGTCATTAATTTTTTTTCTGGGAGAAAATCAAAATGATTTTTTTCCTGTTTAATTGAGATAAAATTGACATAAACTTTTTAAGATATATAACATGTATATATTATGAAATGATTAAAAGTTTAATATATATCATCTTACACATTTACACTTTTTTTTTTCTCTTGATGAAAACCTTTAAGATCTTCTCTCTTACCAATTTCCAAATATACATTACAGTACTGTTGGCTATAGTCTCCATGTTGCACATTACATCCCCCAAACTAACTTACCTTATAATTGGAAGTATGTACCTTTGGACCACCTTCACCCATTTATGGACATCTCCATGGACCGCTCCATTTCTAATAGTATATCAAACAAATAGCTGTGTTAATTGGAGTCATATTTTAATTGTAATTAATTTCTAACTGTATTTGTATGTTTAAGGTAAATAAAAATAATGCCAAATTATGGAATAATGTGGGTCATGCTCTGGAAAATGAAAAGAACTTTGAGAGAGCTTTGAAATACTTTCTACAGGCTACCCATGTTCAGCCAGGTAAGCATTATTAATAAAACGATTTGAATAGTTTATTTTCTTTTTAAAAGCTCGGTTATGTTTGAGGAAAATAGAATCGAGTTTATTTTCAATCTTTATTTCCCGTGATTTGAATACTACCAGTGTTCAATACTGGCTTATGTTGAATTTGATTAATTGTTAGAAATATGTAAGATAAGGAATTTTTATTATTAAATTTATTAGGATGACATTGGTTAATAAAATTATATAGGTTACAAGTGTATATTTCTATATCATCTGTATGTTGCATTGTGTATTTACTACCCAAAGCCAAATCTCCTTCCATCACCGAATATTTGACATCTTTTAGTCATTATTACCTCCCCTCCCTTCCCTCTGGCAACCACTATACTGTTGTCTCTGTTTATGAGTGTTTGTTTGTTTGTCATGTTCATGTGTTGCTTTCAGTTTTGATTTTCTTTTACACATTGGACAGTAAGACAACCCTAAGAAAAAGATGGTTTGTTGCTCTCAGTTTTATATCTCACATATAAGTGAATTTATATGACTCTTGGCTTTTTCTGTCTGACTTATTTTGCTTAGTGTGATACACTCAAGATCCATTGATGTTGTCGCGAATGGCAAATGATTGAGTAGTATTCCACTGTGTATATGTACCGCATCTTTATCCAATCATTTACTGAGGGACACTTTGATTATTTCCATGTCTTAGCCATCATGAATAATGTTGCAGTGAACATAGGGGTGTATATAACTTTACAAATAAATGTTTTCACATTTTTCAGAAGATACCCAAAAAAGGGGTTGTTGGGTCATATAGTAGTTATAGTCTTAATTTCTTGAGGCACCTCCATCCTGTTTTCATAGTGTCTGTACCAATTTACATTCCCAGTGAATGAGGGTTTCTTTTCCCCCACAACCTCTCCAACATAAGTATAGAAGGAAAGTACCACATAATGAAGGCCATATATGACAAACCCTAAACCATTATCATACTCAGTGGTGAGAAACAAAAGCTTTTCCTGCAAGATTAGGAACAAGACAAGGAAATTCATTCTTATCACTGTTATTCAGCATAGTACCATAAATCCAAGCAGAGCAATCAGGCAAGAGAAAGAAAAGGCATCCAAATTGGAATGAAGAAATAAAATTGTCGCTTTTTGCATACATGATTCTTTATATAGAAAACCCTAAAGACTCCACTAAAAAACTATTAGAAACAATAAACAAATACAGTAAATCTGCAGGATACAAAATCAATGCACAAAAATTCATTGCATTCCTATATACTACCTATGAAATTTCAGAAAAGAAAAAAAAATACAATTTATTTTGCAATTCCAACAAAAAGAATGAAATACCTCAGAACAAACCTAGCAAAGGGTGTGGAGGACCTATACACTGATAACTGGAAGACCTTTAAAAACATTGAAGAAAACACCAAAAAATGGAATTTTTTCAAAACATAGTGGAGTTGTTGGTAGAGTAGTAGATGCAAAAGCCTGATAGAAGTGAGTTTAGGACAGTGATGGCGAACCTATGACACGCGTGTCAGAGGTGACACGCGAACTCATATTTTTGGTTGATTTTTCTTTGTTAAATGGCATTTAAAAATATAAAATAAATATCAAAAATATAAATCTTTTTCTTACTATGGTTGCAAATATCAAAAAATTTTTATATGTGACACAGCACCAGAGTTAAGTTAGGGTTTTTCAAAATGCTGACACGCCGAGCTCAAAAGGTTCGCCATCACTGGTTTAGGAGAATGATGGGAAAATAGTTGGAAATAGTTGGTAATGATGATAACTCTGAAACAGTGGTGCTGGGCATGGGGTCAAGAGACCATGGTAGGATGTTTGTTTGTTTTTGTTTTTCATTTTAAGGTGGGAGAGGCAGAGCATGTGTGCAGCTAAATCTATTGAAGTTGGGAAAAGTAATAATTCAAGGTGAGGGAATGAATTACAGGGTCAATGTTCTTGAGTACATGAGAAGAGATAAATAGGATCTGGTGCACAGATTGGGGACTTGATTCAGTTGTGGAACCAATAGTTAACCTTTGGTAACAGGGAAGACTGAGTATATGGACATGGATATGGGCAGGTGAATAGATGACATGCAGGAAGTTTCTGGAAGGTGCCCTTTGTTTGCTGCTATTTTTTCAGTGAAATAAACCACCAGTAGAGAGTGAGGAAGGAGGGGGAAGTGTTGGAGATCTAAGAATAGGAAAAGGTGTGAAGCAGTTTTCTAGGTAGTACTTTACAAACTTTAATGGGCCTAAGAATCACTTGGAGATATTGTTGTTTGTGGTGCTTGTTCTGATAAATGAAGGTTTAGAGTAGAACCTGAAGTTCTGCATTTCTATTAAATTCACAGGTGATGCTTAGCCTGTGGATCACACTTTGAGAAACAAAGGTCTAAGAAAGTGTATAGACTAGGAAAATGTGGTTTAATTGCCAAGCAGCTCTAATACCCTACTTGGGTTAGGAATACTGAAATTAAAATTAAACCAGTTGATGTGGTTGTATGTTTGTTTCCTACTACTTTGCCGCTGTAGTGGTACAGGCATGGAGAATTTGGTTAGCTAGGGTTAGGATTTTGTCCTATGTATTATTAAACAAGAAAGGCATAAGAAGATGATTATATTAATGGGACACAGAATCTAAGATAGTTAAGAAAGGATGTGAGGGAGGGTGAAATAATGGAGGGTGATAGGTTTATAGGCCTGGAAAGTTTTGGTGTCTGAGTAGAATCCAGCTAGAGTATAAATATTTTTCAGTAGGAATACTGTTCGAGTGTGCAGAACTGTTTTTCAGGATATGTATCAAACCTGACCCACACACACAAAATACCATAACTACTTCCCATTCAGAATGATGACCAAAAAGTACCCCCATACACACATTTCTAAATGCTCTTGGAGGCATAGGGAGTGGCAGGAGGTGAAAATCATTGGGAGAAAAGACATCAAGGCCACGTAGTAGAAGATTTTGTCAACGTAAATTTTGAAATCACCAAGAATTTTTACAACCGTGATGATGGAGAGAATGACAAGGAGCCAGGATCCCTGACCCAAACATCGGTGACTACAACAAGGAGGATAGTAGACAATACAATTTAGTGACCTGAAATTTAGAGATGATTGATTTTTAAAAAGGAATAGGAAGGGTCTGGGGTGGTAAGGCTCAAAGAGGACACCTACCCTTCCTCCTGGCCCAGAGCTGCACAGGATAGAAGAACACAGGCACCGCTTGGAAGAGCCACAGTGTCAAGTCTCCAAGGCAAAGCCAAATGTCAGTTAGAGAATGAGGAAGAGAAATTTGTAAAAATATAACTGATGGTCTAGCTACCCAATTGTATCTCCCCTGGCTCTCTATATAGTTTTGTTTTTCTTGAAACATAGGGTACATATCTCGGGTTTCCTCACCTCTGCTTCTTTGAGTCTAAATTCTTCGCTTCTCCCTTCTTTTCAATCCACCTTGTATCACATCCTACCCATCTTTTACAACCCTTTTTACCTGGCGGCTTTTCTAAAAAAAAAAAACAAAAAACCCTGTATTTTGTTAGAAGCAAATATTGCTCATCTTTAAAACTTTTTACAACTTCTGTCTTTCCTGTGATATTTGTAATTTTCTATTTAGTACTATATCATATTTATTTCTGTTTATTTATGAAAAATATTTATCTATTTTAAACTGAGGAACTCCCCAGGGTCAGCGTGAACATTACTCATCTTCATACCCTCTGCATCATCTAGCATGGTCTTATCCACAGTCAATGGTCACTAATTGTAATAGTTTTAATTTATTACTTCATAAAGTCTTCTAGAGTTTTTTGAGAAGCAGAGTTATCTTTGATGTTAGATACACAGGGGACATTGAGACTTAGAAGATGTTATTTAAGCCCCTTCAGCTTTATCTTTCTCATTTCTAAATTGGACAGTTATTCTTTCTCATTGCATTGTTGTAAAGACTAAATTAAATGGTGTAAGTGGATGTTTATGTGCATGTTTAATTCTATTTAGCAAGTAGAGTGCATATTATAGGATGTTGCCAGGTATAGGCACTCAGTTTTAAAATAACTTCCTTTCATTGTCAGTTGTTACTTTTGCTGATTTTGAGGTACTTGCTAAACCTCTCTCCTTTAGTATGATTTCCCTACCATACTCTCAAAATTGTTGTTTATAATAAGCCATGGACTAAGAAAACAGGTAAACCAGTGTATTACAATTTATTATGAAAAAGTACACATACTTAGAAACATTGAATTTGTCATTCAGGGGCTTTTCAGATTAGTCTTTGTTTTCTAGCTATGCTCTTCTTAGATTTGACAAATGAAATGACACATAGGGAGGAGAGTCAGAAGTCCTTTTTTGTCCCTGTTAGATATACTGATAGAGAATTATAATACTGGAGATAAGGGGGAATGGTCAAGGCTAGATATAAACCTTTGGAGTAACAAACATAAAGATGCTATTTAAACCCTAGAACAGTATAGCATTGCATGGAGTAGGAATCTGTAACATTGTAAAGTTAACTTAAAAAAAAAATCAGTCTAAAGCAGTGGTTCTCAACCTTCTGGCCCTTTAAATACAGTTCCTCATGTTGTGACCCAACCATAAAATTATTTTCGTTGCTACTTCATAACTGTAATGTTGCTACTGTTATGAATCGTAATGTAAATATCTGATATGCAGGATGGTCTTAGGCGACCCCTGTGAAAGGGTCATTCGACCTCCAAAGGGGTCGCAACCCACAGGTTGAGAACCGCTGGTCCAAAAGCTTTTCTTTCTTAGCCAGAATGAGAATATAAACTATACAATAGACTTGGACCATGAGATATGCATATCATGTTAAATGAACAACTGTTTGCATTTTTTGTTTTGTTTTGTTTTGTTACAAGTGTTTAAAAAAGATAAAAGTATTGCAAGGATAAAAGTTTTGCAGTTGGAATTACAGTTTCCATAAACACCATTACATGACAAGTATAGATATTTCTCAAGAACCACCAGAATTCTTCAAGGTTTGTTTTTGCCGTAAAATCAATAATTTCGTTTTTATCTAAGTCCAAATCTTTAAAATTGTTTATATTAGAAAAGAATCATGGACCTGTTATTCAACTTGGATGCCATCAAGATGGAAATAAATGACTTTTAAAGAGTTTTTAGGAGTTTCCATATGTTTATAATTTACCTTTATAAATGCATTGACAGACAAGTTTCGAATAGGAAATACTGGGAAGCAACACAGATGCCTCACCCTCAGTGTGGGAATACTCACCTTCATTGTTGGTGGCTGAGGAATCATTAGGCACTGAGCTGCCTGACACTTGCCATTCCTCCTTTACATTGAATTAAAGACAGACTGCTGCTATTGGCCTGGATAGTGCACTCATAATAGCAAGATTGTTCTTTGAAATTTTATAGCTTTTTAGTCATTTAAATGTCACCAAATTTTACATCTTGCTTGCTTTTCTTACCTCCCCCTCCCCCAAATTTAAATGTGTCTTACCAGTAATGCTATTTCTTCCTCTGCAATCCTAAAACTTTGTAACTTATGTCTGTCGTTTTATTAGCTGTATTGGGTAATCCTTTTGATGCTAAAGGCTATCTAATTGTTATCATTTGTTCTTTGAGAAAGTGGGGCTGCTTACTCTAGTGTCTGAAATATTCATTGATGACAATATCTGCTCTCCATAATTCTGAGATCTGATTCTAGTGGGTAGCCATTTTCCTAGTTTTTCATCCAAATAGATAACCTTTTTTTAAGACTGGTTAGAACTGATTTCAGTAACATTTTAAATACTTAGCTGACAATTACATTTTTATTTATCTACACTAATTTTTTCAGGTTTTACATATTCTTAGTTTTGCCTGACTACATTTCTAGTCTCTATAGTAAATGGCGTAAGTTTATCTAATGTTTAAAAAAATTGAGCTACCTAGAAGCAAAGACTACCTATTTTATGTGCACTTGGTAATGCAGTGAATTTCAACCTTGGCTCTACATCAAAATTGCCTTTTAAACGTTTTAAAAACATTTTTGCAGATTCTATTCCTGAAGATTCTATTTGGATAGAGCTGTGTGGGGCTAAGATAAAATTTTTAAAAGCAGGATTGGGAATGGTTGGCCTAAGCATTTTTTTTTTACCCCCGCTTCCTAAGATCCCATAAGATTCAGTAATACATCTAAAAACTAAAATCAACCTCCTTCCCAATCTTGTCCCCTAGTTCTCTAATCAAACCTGTACTGCATCTGACCATTTTGGTGCAGTGCACACAATTGCCAGCCTGAAACATAATGTAATAAGATCTTAGGACTGTTACTCTCCTCCTAGGGGAATGCCTAAGATATATATGCTTGGCCCCTATGTGTCCTGGGAGTTGCAGGCAGAGACCTATTCCACAATTGCAAAATCATCGGTGTCACAGGCAAGTAGTAATCACAATTTGAAACCTTGTCGTGTCTGTTAGAGATTCATGTTGGCTAAAATTTGTCTGATTTAAGATCTCCCTTCTTTCTGTCTTTATTCCAGACCTTTGAAATATTTAATGGGAAATGTATCTTAAACTCTCATATCTTTTTTATTATATTTGCACGTTTTTCTACGCCTGAATAAATTTTCTGAGGATTCAATTTTCTGCATCAGAAAATGAGACAAAATTTTCTGACATTCTGATATTTAAAACTTTCAAAAAGTTTTAAATAAATTATATAGGAATTTATTATTTAAGAGAGATGGGCTGCTGCATATTAAGTAGTAGTATATAATACTAACATTCCATTATACTTGCATTCCAACCACATTTCACAAACATTTTATAAAACAAAGTCATAAACTGTTTTCATATCTCTTTGCCCCTGTCCCACCATGGCATATTTGTTAGTTATAACACTGAAAATAATTCTAGGGATTATGATGATCCTTTTTACTTGTATATCCTTTTTACTTTTAGAGTTAGTTGAGCCACACTTTTTGAGTAAATGCCAAAGCTCTGAGCTTAGGAAATGGAAGCAAGCCTTAGTATAGTATATTAAAATACAGTGAAGAAAAATGATGTACATTTCTTCATTGCCTCTTTTTCTTTCTTCTCATGTCTTAATCCATCAGCGGTACATTCAGATAGTTTTTTCATGTTATATGTGTATTTTCTGTCTTTACAGTACTTTAATAGTTTGCTAATATAACATTGATCATAAATTATAACAAGTTGTATTAGAACTTTGAGGAGGAATGCCTGCTTTTGCATTTTTTGCTATTGTTTTTGTTGCAAGAAACATGTCCTCTTAGTAGTTTACATTGAATTCTATTTCGCATATTTGTCAACAAATAATTTCTTTAAAATTTTAGATGATATTGGTGCCCACATGAATGTAGGAAGAACTTATAAAAATTTAAATAGAACCAAAGAAGCTGAAGAATCTTATATGACGGCCAAGTCACTGATGCCTCAAGTAAGTTATCATTTATTCCTGTTGTGTCATGTCTATTAAATATCCATATTGAATAAAATTATCTAGATGGAAAATCCTTATCTTTCCTTCAATTTATTGATATAAAAGTAAGGTGTCCAATGAATCATCTGTTTAGTATAAGCATAATAAAGGAATAAACTTACTTTTCTAGCTCAATTTTAAAAATTTTTTATATAGTCTAAAAAACTAAATTCATAGTTAATGAATTTTTGATATTTTTTATTACAAGTTATCAATGAGTTAAATTACTTTAGATGAAGAGAATTGTATGTATGTACATTAAGCACTAAATTTAGCATTAGTCCTACCAAAAAAAATAAATGAATAAAACAAATGGATACATCTCTGTTGCTATATTGTGTCCATCAGTTGTTACAATGATACAAGATTCTCTTGATATTTTGGGAAATCTGATCCTGCCCTTGACCTAACTATGCATCATCGGATAAGATGGTTTACCCTGGCTATAGTTTTCTTGATTTTAGTATGTATTAATACATTAATAATAGTAGTAATATTAAAATGAATGGTTAGTTTGATAAATGTTTTAAAAAACAAAATTGGACCACATGATACCTTAAGAATTCATTCCTAAGATTCTAAAGTTAAATTGTGTTCAATGTGGATTTTTATCAGATATAATTCATTCTGCTCATTGAATATTTGGGTCCATATATTATTTATGATAATGTTTATTTAACATGAATAATCAATTAATAAGATAATTTAACTAACTCCACCAGACAAGTGAGGTTTTAGTATAACTATGAAATGTAATTAACTACCTTATTGTCACAACCAGTAAATAAATATTTTGCTGACAACATGAAAGTTGACATGATTTAACAAATACACTAGACAGAGAAAAGAGTCTTAAGTTCTATTTCTGGTCTGACATAAACATACTGATACCTTAACCTGTAAAAGTTCTGATTTATATGACTTCATTCTCTTAAGCTGGCATGAATGAAAAAAATATATTCTTTAGTGCAAGAAGATATTATTTTACATGCTCTGACTATAGATGCTTTCACATTTTTATGACTTATTTTAATATAGTAGCAGTAAAACTAATAGCATTATCTTTTTACATTCTGTGTATATTTTAAATAAGCTACTAGGCTTACTTACTTTTGACTTTTATTTGGTAATGAAATATCAACTTATGGAAATGCCTTTTCTTTTGAACAGATTATTCCTGGTAAAAAATATGCAGCCAGAATTGCCCCTAACCACCTAAATGTTTATATTAATCTGGCCAACCTAATCCGAGCAGATGAGTCCCGTCTAGAAGAAGCTGATCAGCTGTATCGACAAGCGATAAGCATGAGGCCCGACTTCAAACAGGCTTACATTAGCAGGTATTATAGTTCATGTTAAGCTATTGTTATAGAAGATTGAAGCTGCATCTATCTGCATGTTACATTTTGACTATTTTGACTAAATTAGCTTTTTCCCCCTCCACAATCTTAGTTACAACTAACATAGAAACATAGCCCATTTTGGACTAGCAATCAAAATTAAATTGATTTGATTTGAAATTGACAGGGGAGTCCATAACTTATAATAGCAAACTTTAGGTTTTATGTGAAAGAAGCTCCTTAGTTTCATTTGCTTCTTATCACCAAATTTATTTTATGTAAAACACCTAAAACTTACATTTTATAATTAGTACTTTTAATATCTAACTCTCGGAGCTTTCTTAAATAAATGCTGAGAGTTGACTGGTTATTAATGCCTTTACCACAGAGAAACTTTTTAGTTGTCATTAAAAATAAGTTTTTGGTATCACATGTTAACCTACTCATAATTTATGACATTGTTTCTATGTGGAAAATGCATTCAGAATTTAATAAATTTTTGATCTTGAAATTATTAGGAAGCCATCGTTGTTCAGCCTTATTCAGTGCTTTTTTAATTTCTCTAGGTTTAGTGGGGTTGCATCTGTAAATAAAACCTTTCTTGTGTTAAGACATAAAGAATTATTTAACAGTCTCAACATAAAAAGATAACATTTTAGAAAAACACTCATCTAAAATTTCCCTAATAAAGATTATTAATAGGAAAAAAACCTTGTAAAAATCAAGAGTGATAACAAAAAAACAATCTTATTCCAAGCATTCTAGTAACTTTTTGTGTATGTACTTACTATACTATAAGTAGTTGGTTTGTATGAAATGATTAAAAAGGCCAAAGATAAAAAGGTTTCTTTTTTTCCATTTTTTTGTTTATGAAGTTGCTGTTTATTTTTTATTTTTTGCCTGTTTGATATATGTGTGAAACAATGTTGTCCAAAAATAAATGGGAATATTATTTTGCTGAGTTCTAACAACAAAAAAAGAATACTAATAGTCATTCATTTGATTTCATTCCTATGCTGATACTTTAGGAAAGAATATTATAATACATCCACACTTAAATTGATCTTCATATATGTACTTAATCAAAATGATGTTTTAAACTCTCTAACAGGAAATAGAACTATATTAGAAAGATTTATAAAATAGTTTTCAAATTGTGGTCCTCAGTTCCAGCAGTATTTCTCAAAGGTATCTGCAGGTGGCACCAACGCCCCTTCCAGATCAGCTTTTTTAATTCTCCCCCAGCTCCCTTTACCCCCCATCCCCCAACCCCCAATGAATGGTCATTTTATAAGAATACACTGGCCCAGGCCTGTGTGGCTCACTTGGTTGGAATGTCATCCCCTACACCAGCAGTTCTCAACCTGTGGGTCGCGACCCTTTTGGGGGTTGAATGACCCTTTCACAGGTCGCCTAAGACCATTGGAAAACACATATATAATTACATATTGTTTTTGTGATTAATCACTATGCTTTAATTATGTTCAACTTGTAACAATGAAAATACATCCTGCATATCAGATATTTACGATTCATAACAGTAGCAAAATTACAGTTATGAAGTAGCAACGAAAATAATTTTATGGTTGGGGGTCACCACAACATGAGGAACTGTATTAAAGGGTCACGGCATTAGGAAAGTTGAGAACCACTGCCCTACACCAAAAGGTGGCACATTCGATGCTCTGGTCAGGCCCATGCGGGAGGCAGCCGATCCATGTTTCTCTTTCACATCCATGTTTCTCTCTCACCCCCTTTCCTCTCTAAAAAAAAATAAATAAAATAAAAAATGTTTAAAGGATGCGTAGAAGATAAGAAGGGTTAAAATTTTTTTAATGTTCTACTTTTTGGATAGTAAGATTTATAACATATATTAAAATGCCCTATCACTACGTTTTTCTTTTCTTTCTTAAAATGCTATCACCTGGTTTTCTGACAAATTATCTCTCACTCTGGTAGCTATTATTTTTCTGAAGTAATCTAGTCTGCTTCCTTTCAAGTTATATTCAAAGAATATATTTTTCTGTGAATACCTCCCCACATCTTACTCTCTAACGTCAGGCATGCTTTTGTTTTTAAATAATATTTGAAAACATCAAGTCATATTTGCCAAACCTATGACTTCATGTTTAAGGACAGTTCCCAAGAGTTTTTTGGTTTTTTTTACTGTTATTATTATTATTAAACTTATTGGGATAACATTGGTTAATAACATTATATAATTTTCAGATATACTCCATTGTGTGGTTCCCCACCCAAAGTTTAGTTTCCTTCCATCCCTATATATTTAACCCCCTTTACCCACTTCGCCCTTCCCCCCACAACCTCTTCCCCCTCTAGCAACCACCATCCTGTTGTCTGTATCTGTGAGTTTTTTCTGTTTTGTTATTTGTTTATTGCTTTTTGTTTTAATTCTATGTATGAGTGAAATCATACATCTAACTTATTTTATTTGGCATAATACTTTCAAGATTCATCCATGTCATCACAAATGCAATATTTGTTACTTTTTATGGATGAGTAATATATATACATAGATTGTTTTCATGTCTTGGCTATTGTAAATAGAGATGTAGATATCTTTATGGTAAGTTTTTTCATATTTTTTGGGTAAATATCCAGAAGAGGAATTCCTGGATTATATAGTAGTTCTAGTCTTAATTTTTTGAAAAACCGCCATACTGGTTTCCATATGGCTGCACTAATTTACATTCCCACAAACAGTGTATAAGGTTTCCCTTTTCTTCCCACCTCTCCAACGCTTGTTATTTCTTGTCTTTTTATAATAGCCATTCTAACAGGTGTTGAGGTGGTATCTCAGTGATGTTTTGATTTGCCTTTCCCTAATAACTAGTGATGTTGAATAGCTTTTCATACATCTGTTGGCCATCTGTATAGCTAGTTTATTTATTAATAGGATCGTTTTTTGTTAAGTTGTGTAAGTTCTTTATATATATTGTATATTAGCCTCTTTTGGAGATGTTGTTTGCAAATATCTTCTCCCATTCAGTTGATTGCCTTTTTGTTTTGTTGATATTTATTTTGGGTTTTTTTTTTTTCTTTTGCTGTGCAGAAGCTTTTAGTTTGTTGTAGATTCATTCCTTTATTTTTGCTTTTACTTCCCTTAAGTTTAGGGTCTAGTTCACAAACCTTCTGACACCAAGATCCATAAGTTTAGCGCCTATATTTTCTTATATGTATTTTGTTGTTTCAGGGCTTACATTCAAGTCTTTAATCCATTTTGAGTCAGTTTTTGTTTATGATGTAAGATAGTAATCTAGTTTCATTCTTTTGCATGTGGCTCTTCAATTCTCCCAACACCATTTATTGAAGAGACTTTCCTTTCTCCATTGTATATTCTTGGTTCCTTTGTTGAAAATTAGTTATCCATATATGTGTGGTTTATTTCTAGACTGTCAATTCCGTTTCTGCCAGCTCCATGTAATGTTTTTGACTACTGTGGCTTTGTAGTATAGTTTTAAATCAGAGAGTGTGATACCTCTGGCTTTGTTCTTTTTCTCAGTATTGCTTTGGCTAGTCGATTTTGGAAGAAAACTTTAAGAACCTCAGTTAAAAGGATAAAAGAAAGCTGTGAATATATGGAAAAGCTTAAAATGTGTGAAAAATAGTATCTACCAACTGACATGGTAATATTGTAACTAAAGCTTGTGCTTGATTTTTCCACAGAGGAGAATTGCTTTTAAAAATGAATAAACCTTTCAAAGCAAAAGAAGCATATCTTAAAGCACTAGAGTTGGACAGAAATAATGCAGATCTTTGGTACAACTTGGCGATTGTTCAAATTGAGCTTAAAGAACCAAATGAAGCTCTTAAAAACTTTAATCGTGCTTTAGAACTAAATCCAAAACATAAGCTAGCATTATTCAATTCTGGTATATTAATGCAAGAATCAGGTATGTTTTCTCAAAATAGTTCTACATTTAAACACATTGTAATTAGAAATATAATAAAACCTTAATTTAAAATATATTGCCTGTAGCAAATATTTTGTGAATGGATAGTTTGTATCTAAACTGTATAAATGATTTATAAGTAGAATTTTTAACATACTTAAAGTAAACTTCTCAAGGAATATACACTTACATATATGACAAGTCTAATTGTTCTTCTGGTATATATATGTTAAGACTGACTTTTTAGGCAATCTCTTAAGCAATGTCTTATTGATCCTGTCATTTTATGCACGAAAATATAATCTCATATATATATTGTCAAATAATCTGAATTTGTAAAATTTTTACATAATTATTTCTAAGAAGCTAATAGCATTGTATGTTTTAGGAAAAAATATTCTATCTTCTCTTGATTTATAAGACCAAATACTTTTGGTATTATTTTATATCCAGTTTTACTATTTTTGAGATATTGTAATTTCCTGTAATTCCTATGATTTATGAAAACTGTTATGAATTATAATAAATCAGGATTTTTTTATATATGGGGATTTTAGTACTAAGAAAACTGTATGATTTATAATCTTCTATATTTGGAAAATATAGTTACATATTAAGTTAATTCTTTTTAAAACTTTTACAAAAAAAAGAATGAATCATAAAATCCTATTATTTTAGAGCAAGAAGACTTGCAAGTTTACTTTTACCAATCTTCTATAAAGTGGATTAGAAAGTGAGGACCAAATATATATAATAACTACCCTAACTTTATATAGCCTGTAGTAATTAGTCCAAGATAGGAACTTAAGCCTACTGATTTATTTTCAAGTTTTCTTTATTTACCATATTGTCAAATAAAAGAATAGAGGAGGGCTTTAGCCTGGTATTCAAAAAAGTATAAGTTTAGAGAAGAGCTACTATTTTTGTGAAGTTAGCTAACTTTATTTATTTATTTATTTATTTATTTATTTATTATTTTATGGATTTTTTACAGAGAGGAAGGGAGAAGGATAGAAAGTTAGAAACATCGATGAGAGAGAAACATCGATTAGCTGCCTCCTGCACACCCCCTACTGGGAATGTGCTTGCAACCAAGGTACATGCCCTTGACCAGAATCGAACCTGGAACCCTTCAGTCCGCAGGCTGACGCTCTATCCACTGAGCCAAACCGGTTAAGGGGAAGTTAGCTAACTTTAGTAATCATGAAAGGGCCCATTATCCAACACAAGTTTGTACCTTAAGTTTTATAGTTGTAGACCTTGAATTCATTTGTATTTACTTACAATAAAGTTATCTCAATAAATATTTGTTTATTAAATCCAAATATATATTTATAAACTATACTTAATGGTATATTTTTACCTTTGAAATGTCCTAAAAAATTTGAAATAACATACAAAAATCTTAATAAGACAGAAACATTTTGTTACCCAATAATAGTTAATGTTTACTAAGCATTTTTACATGCATCTCATGTAGTTCTAAGAAAATTCATAAGTGAACCCAGAGAAGTCCTATAACTTGTTCAATGTATAAAGTCACAATGTTAACAGAATCAAGATTGATTGCATGTCTGTTGGCAAATCTCATGCCTCTTTCTTTTAATTCTCTATTCTTTCTCTGCTACTCCCAGTTAGCTTCTAAACTGTAAGGAGATATTTTGCGAGCATTTCAGTGTCAAATACACTCTCTCTTTCCTATAAAGACTAAGATTTCCCTTTCTGCTTTTGATTTAGGTACAGCAATTAGTTGTTTTGATGCTCTCTTTTTGTAATCTAGCTAGATAATATATGAAAGTGGCTTTTTTCCTCAAGATTAAATTTATTTGCTAACAATATAATGTTTTTGTGTTGTTGTTTTTTTAAATTACTCATAGGTGAGGTTAAGCTCAGACCTGAAGCTAGAAAACGACTTTTAAGTTATATAAATGAAGAGCCACAAGATGCTAATGGTTATTTCAATCTGGGAATGCTTGCCATGGATGACAAAAAGGACTCTGAAGCAGAGATGTGGATGAAGAAAGCCATAAAATTACAACCTGACTTCAGAAGTGCTTTGTTTAATCTGGCTCTGCTGTATTCTCAGACTGCAAAGGAATTACTGGCTTTGCCAGTTTTAGAAGAGTTACTCAAATACTATCCTGATCATATCAAGGGTCTCATTTTAAAGGGAGACATTCTGATGAATCAAAAGAAAGATATACTTGGAGCAAAAAAATGTTTCGAAAAGATTTTGGAGATGGATCCAAGGAATGTGCAAGGAAAGCACAATCTTTGTGTTGTTTATTTTGAAGAGAAAGACTTGTTAAAAGCTGAAAGATGCCTACTTGAAACATTGGCATTAGCACCACATGAAGAATATATACAGCGCCATTTGAATATAGTAAGGGATAAAATTTCCGCATCTAGTTTAATAGAACAACCAATATTCCCAGTTAGTAAGACTTCAGGAAACAAAATTCCAACTGAAAATGCAAGAGAAATAAGAAGTGAACCCCGACCCACACAGGTAATCAAAACAAGTGATAATAAAAGTTCATCTAAAACCAACAAGCAGTTAGGAAAAGATACAGACAGTGAGACCCCTCACAAAACAACAAAAGAAATAAAAGAAATAGAGAAGAAAAGAGTTGCTGCTTTAAAAAGATTAGAAGAGATTGAACGTATTTTGAATGGTGAATAGCATTACTCTATTATGTGACAGTGGTTTCAAAGAACTTCAGACTATATCAATTGATTGCTTATGGCAACTTTGAAAAATAGCAAGGATTCATAACAGTATCATGAGCTGCCTCTATGTAGAATCAAAATAAGATTTTTATTAAACACCTACCTTACACCAGATTACGTATTCTAAGATACCACATAGTTTTCTGAGTTTTGGTGAATATAGCTGAAATATTAAATTACAGGTGGCTAATTTGTACCTTTTATTATAGAAGGAAGATTCTTCCAGCAGAATAATCATGACTACTATCAATTAAAAATAGTCTGAGGCCTGAATGATAATCCTTTGGGGGCAAATCCAACATTTGCTATTTCATTCTGTGAATTCCCATTTATTACTGAATTTATTTTTCCTTCACCTGTTGAAATTTGTCTATGAATTGAAAACACTTATTGAACACTTATTTTTCCTTTAGTGACTTTCTGTTTAACCAAGGGACTTTGCCTATAAAAGAATACTGGCTTTATGTGTATTCTTTTGTTGATTTTTAGAAGGAATGCTAGATGAAACATTTTAAAATAGGTCATGACATGTGAGATTAAGAATGTATTTTTATAATTGTGTGCTGTCCTTCACTCTAAAATGCAAATTTCAATCAGGTAAAGTTTTAAATATATGTATGTACATACAATACATTTCTAATGGTGCTCATATATACTGTATTTTTATTTTCTTAACATACTGAGAATTTCACAGCATGAACCACATAATCATGATTATCTTTGACTTATATTCCCCAAACTATTCATATTTCTTAGGGTCATAGTCATACTAAGAAGTCTCAAAAACTATAACTTTATTTAAACTTTTGATTTAAAACATGGTAAGTTTCTCTTTCATCTTAAGATGTATTATCTCTCTAGTGTTATTTAAATTTTGTTTCTAAAAACTCAATTATTCTTAGATTTCTTAAGCAACTAAATTGAGTTCTGTTTAACTGAAGGCAAACAATGTGATGTTTATTTTTAAACACTAAGTTCTTAATATCGTGTTATGGTGTATATTTTTATTAAATATTTATTTTGACTACTGAGCTTTCATAAAATTTTTAAAGCTGTTTTAATTCTATTAAGTATGGAAAACAAATTGCTATTGCATTTTCCTATGTGTGCGTGTATTACACTTTAACCAAAATTTCATCATTTTGGCCGCCTGTCCAGCTCTAAAAGATAATTAGCCAATAATTGAATTAATAAATTGATCATTTGGTTTTAGCATATTTGAACCTGAAAACTGTTAAAAGATTAAATACAAAGCAAATTTATTAATTTAAATCTAATATTTTTCTTGACTTAAATGCATTTCAAATGAATTTCGTAATACTTAATAAAGTTGGTGTTGACTTAAAATGTTAATGCTAACATCCTGGGATAGTAGCAAATTCTAATTATGAAGTATTTGAAAAACTATATATTGTTTTTGTCTTCCTTTTTTTGAGATAACATTTCTAATTGCATATTGTTTCAAAAACCATATCCCTGTAACTTTTTAAAAGAAATGTTTTATAAATAGGTCACAAGAAATATGGTTTGTATTAAGGACACACTTGTACTAGCTTCCCTGAGGCTCTCTCCTGGATTACTTTTTAGGCAATGTAAAGCAAGCACTGACACTAATGGTAGTTCATTCTTGATGCAGGAGATTCTGTTATTCATTAAATACCTAATTTCAGTTCTTAAATTATGGCTTTGTGACTCCAGATATATAGTGAGAATACCTCATATGCTATGACTTGAAAAAAGGAAATCTGTGTTATTCTTACCTTCTTTCCACATATCTTGAAAAAAAAAAGCTTCTGGGTTTGATCTCTTTGGGTACAGTAGCAAGTGAGTAGAGTTTAGAAAAGTAGAAGGAAATGTTTCATGACAGCAGACCATAATAAAAGCTTTGAGCAATATTTTAGTAAAGTTATATAACATTCAAAAGATAAAAGATATATTGTTATCCAATGATTTTTGTAGAAAAAAGAATTTCCTCTTTACTAACTCTTAGAACAGTGTCTACCATGTACGAAGTGCTCATATATTTGAATTTTAAATTTATTTAAATCAGATTCAACCTGAAATTAGTAATTTTTCCAAATCAATGTTTTGCAACCCTCACTTTATATTACAATCATCTACAGGGCTCTTAACACATTTCGTACCGCTCAGGAGTTTTCTCGTGTTTCTCGCGCCATCTGTTAAGGACTGCTCACGAGTGTTCTCGTTTTTCACGCCAATGGAAAAAGGAGCGAATCTAGATACTTATGTAAATTTTGTTTGGTCCCTCTTCATAGAGGAAAATGTTTTACGCAGTACCATACGTTAAAAAAGTACTAGGAGCTTTAATTGTTTAATTGTTTTTGTAAATAAAAATGTTATAATTATTGAAAAACAACACCTAAAGTGCATTATGATGATTTAAATAACGTGCAGTTTGCCCAAAAACGTGCGGTCCCTGGCGCATGTCTTAGAGATTTCTATGCGGTACGCAATGTGTTAATATGAATCTACCAACCACAGTTAAATCTGAATTTTTTAGGGTTGGAGCTATTAAGTTTTTCTAAAAGTTCCCCAAGTTATTCTAAGTTGTGGTCAGCGTTAAAGACCACTGATCTAACTTAATTTTTAAAATCCTATTATCTCTTCTGTATTAACTTTTTAAATAAGTAATATAACCCAATTAAGTTGTTAAAAAATATATTTTTTTATTGATTTCAGAAAAGAAGGAGAGAGAAACATCAATGATGAGAGAGAATCATTGATCGGCTGCCTACTGCCCACCCCCACTGGGAATCAAGCCCACAACCCAGGCATGTGCCTTGACCAGGAATTGAACCACAACCTTCTGGTTTATAGGTCGAGGCTCAACCACTGAGACATGCTGGCCATGCTCTCCAATTAAGTTTTGATGTTTTAAGTTCCATTAAGAAATACGCTCTTATAACTAGTACAATATGTCTTCACATAATGTCATCAGTAGCTTCTTGGAAACTGCTACTTTCAGTGAAACAACATATGATGAAACCAGTTTTGCCACAGGCTAATTGATGTAAATAACAGTTACTTTTCTACAGCATATTTCCGGTCATGAAAACTTCACCAAACTTCTAAATAAAGACCCAAAACACTCCTGATAATAAACATTGAAATAAATGAGTTATACATACATTTAGGAAAGATTAATAAAAATAAGTAAGAGAATTAGTTTCCAACCCATTTATACCAGTTCAATGTCAAGGAAGGCTGGAGCTGTTCCCAGCAGCTCAGAGCACAAGGCAGGCACCCATCCTGGACAGAATGCCCTCCCATCACAGGAAACACTACACACCCACACTCAATCAGACTGGGACTATATAGACACTCCAATTAACCTCACGTGCAAAACTGGGAAGTGGGAGGATATTGAGTATCTGGAGAAAACCCAGGCAGACATTGGGAGAACATACAAATTCCACACAGACATGGCCCAAGCTGGGAATTGATTTTTTTTTCCCCTCATCAACATAACATCAAAATGGTGTTGAACAAAATGATTCTTGAGTACTTGCTGTATTTATTCCATCTAAGTTCCATCAAGTTTACTTATGTGTAAAGTGATTATTTCTTCTTTTTATTCATAATAGAAATTGATTCAAGCTCTTTGGGTCAGAAAAAGGGATTGTGTTTTTTCCCCTTGGGGCTGCCCTTTTAGAGGGTAGGGACATTTTAGCCCAGTTCACTAACCTGTGATTCAGAGTTGTGAGCATATATAAGTTTGGAAAAGAAAATTTATAAAAGGTTTGTGTGCTGGTGAAGGATGTAATTTTAGTTCTGTTTTACAAAAGAATCTACTCCCCTTGAGTTCTAGGAAAGCTTTGACAATCCCCAAGGGGTAGTTTGTTAATCCTTCACTGCTTCTCAGAAGGAAAAATAAAGTTTTTCATATATTGTTCCTATATGTGTTTGCTTATGAACATTCAAAATTGGGAACTTTATCTTACAGTTATTTCAGTAAGTAATTTTATGAGGTTGATGGCTTGTAGGACAAAAATATGTTTGCAATTTTGTGTTTACTTTTATGTAAATATTTGGTATGTGACTTGCACAATTTTAATAAAACCATGGCTTTCATTACATCTAATTTGAGGTTTCAACTTCATGTTATAGAATGCTTTAAAGATATTTCAATGGAAAGCATTATGAAAAGATATAGATTTGTATGTCAATTTATACTTAGAAATTCACATATTTGTCATATTTATTTTTATAAAAACCTCTATTTGTCTGCATGACTAAATGGTATTTAAAATGAACCCCTTTAAAATGTCTGGTAACTTTGTCCAAAATTTTATCTATTAGAAACTGTCAGCCATCCATGTTAACAGTTCATAAGAAAGTAATTCAAAATTGTATGCATTTTATATGACTATGGTGTCTGTGTGTACCATATTTCTAAATATTCAGTATTAAATTGATACTTTTTAAAACCTTAACCTGAACTGCCTTTTAGTGTTAAAATGAAAAAGTCAATCTGGCAGATAGTTTTATTAGCAGTCATCTAAGAAAGGCATGTGTTAAATTAGCTCCTAACAATGCTACATTTTTAAAAAATCTTTATTGTTGAAAGTATTACAGGTGTCCCCCTCTTTTTTCCCTTCATTGCCCCCCCTCCACCCAGATCCCACCCCAACCAGGCCTTCACCACCCTATTGTCTGTGTCCATGGGTTATGCATATCCTATATAATAAAGAGGTAATATGCAAAGTAACCCTCACGCCCTCACAAGATGGCTGCCTATGACCCGGTCAGCAGGGGGGTTAGTGAGGGATGACCAAACGACTGAACAGC
>NW_005871057.1:10890759-10896786 GCF_000147115.1 Myotis lucifugus
GGGCAGCTGGGGGCATCCAGGCAGCAAAGGGGCAGTTCGTAGTGACCAGCCGACGTGAGGGGCAGTTGGGGCGACCAGGCCAGCAGGGGGGGAAGTTGGGGGTGACCAGGCTGGCATGGGGGCAGTTGGGGGCAATTAAGCTGGCAGGGGGGGCAATGAGGGGCGACAGCCTGCGGGAAGGGGCAGTTAGGGGCGACCAGGCCAGCAGAGGGTGCAGTAAGGGATGACCAGGCCAGCAGGGGGGAGTGGCAGGAGTGGCAGGAGTGACCAGGCTGGCAGGGAGGGGGAGTTGGGGGTGACCTGGGGGGCAGTTAGGGGCGAGCAGGCAGGCAGGCAGGTGAGCGATTAGGAGCCCAATCGGGCCTAAACCGACAGTCGGACATCCCCCAAGGGGTCCCAGATTGAAGAGGGTGCAGGCTGGGCTGAGGGGACCCTCCTACCCCTGTGCACGAATTTTGTGCACCAGGCCTCTAGTATACATATAAGTTCTTTGGTTGATCATTCCTGCTCCCATTCCCCCTTCCCTCTGAGATTCTTCAGTTTGTTTTATGTTTCCATGCCCCGGTTCTGTTTTTTTCATCAAGTTTTTTTTTGTTGTTGTTCATTAGGTTCTCTGTTCGTTTGTTTTGATTTTTAGATTCAATTGTTTTTTTGTATTTGTTTGTTTCTTTGTTTTTTAATCCTCACTGGCAGATATTTTTTCCATTGATTTTTAGAAAGTGGAAAAGAGGGTTAGAGTCAGAGAGAAAGATGTGAGAGAGATACATCGATTGGTTGCCTCCCCTACACACCCCGACCTGTACTGAGAATGGAGCCTGCAAACAAGGTATATGCCCTTGACCAGAATCAAATCTATGACACTTCAGTCCTTGGGCTGACACTCTAAACACTGAGCAAAACAACTAGGGCAGATTCAGTTGTTGATAGATATGCATTTTGCCATTTTATTGTTCATAGTTTAAGTCTTCTCCTTGAAGAAGACTCTTTAATATTTCATGCAATACTGGTTTGGTGGTAATGCTTTATTTGTTGTATGCAAGGATGGTACAATATCCACAAATCAATAAACGTGATACATCACATAAACAAATTGAGAGACAAAAATCACATAATCATATTGATGCAGAAAAGGCATTTGACAAAACCAAAACCCTTTCTTGATAAAAACTCTCAGCAAAGTGGGAATAGAGGGATCATACCTCAACATAATAAAAGCCTTAATATGAAAACCTACAGCCAACATCATACTCAGTGGGCACAAACTAAAACCATTTCCCCTAAGAACAGGAACAAGAGAGGGATGCCCACTCTCACCACTCCTGTTCAACATAGTACTAGAAGTGCTAGCCATAGAGATCAGACAAGAAGAAGAAAAAGACATCCAAATTGGAAAAGAAGAAGTAAAACTCATTATTCACAGATGACATGATATTGTACATAGAAAACCATAAACACTATCCAAAAACTACTAGATTTAATAAATGAATTTGGCAATGTAGCAAGATACAAAATCAACACCCAGAAATCTATGGCATTTTTATACACCAATAATGAACTCACAGAAAGAGAAACAACAAAAAAATCACATTTATCATTGTACCAAAAAAATTAAGATACCTAGGAATAAACTTAACTAAGGAGGTAAAAGATGTGTACTTGGAAAACTGAAGGACATTGAAAAAAGAGATAAAGACATAAACAAATGGAAGAATATACCGTGTTCATGGACTGGTAGAATCAACATCATTAAAATGTCCATACTACCCAAAGCAAAAAATCCTACCATCTCAGTTTAGTAATAAGTATATATCAAAGATTGGCAATGACTGGAAGAATGTATAATAGAATATAAATTTTAAGACAGCTTTAACCTATCTAATGCAATCCCCATTAAAATACCAACAGCATACTTCAAAGACCTAGAACAAACTCTCCAAAAATTCATATGGAATAAAAATAGACTCCGAATAGCCGCAGCAATCTTGAGAAAGAAGAACAAAGTTGGAGGGATTACAATACCAGATATCAAACTGTATTACAAAGCCACATCCTCAAAACTGCCTGGTACTGGCACAAGAACAGACATATAGACCAATGGAACAAAACGGAAAACCCAGAAATCGACCCAAGCCATTATGCTCAAATAATATTTGACAAAGGAGGCAAGAACATAAAATGGAGTCAAGACAGTCTCTTCAATAAATGGTGTTGGCAAGAGACCCACCTCATTAGAAGGGACTCACACAGACTGAAAGTGAAGGGATGGAAAAATATCTTTCACGCAAATGGAAAGGAAAAGAAAGCTGGGGTAGCAGTACTTATATCTGACAAAATACATCTCAAAGTGAAGGCCATAACCAGAGATAAGGAAGGCCACTTCATAATACTAAAGGGATCAATACAACAAGAAGATATAACCCTGGTAAACATATATGCACCCAATGCAGGAGCACCCACATACATAAGAAAACTTCTGGAAGATATCAGGGGAGAGATCGACAACAATACAATCATAGTAGGGGACTTTAATACACCACTGACATCACTGGATAAATCCGCTAGACAAAAACTCAGCAAAGAAACAGCAATCCTAAATGACTCACTAGATCAGATGGACTTAATTGACATCTTCAGAACACTTCACCCCACAGCTGCGGAATATACATTCCTCTCAGGTGCTCATGGGACATATTCAAAAATAGACCACATATTGGGTCACAAGCAAAGTCTCCACAAATTCAAGAAGATTGAAATCATAAAAAGCATCTTCGCAGACCACGATGGCATAATGTTAGAAATAAACTACAATAAAAACAACCCAAAATACTCAAACACTTGGAAGCTGAATAGCATGTTATTAAATATTGATTGGGTTACCGATGACATCAAAGAAGAAATTAAAAACATCCTGGACACTAATGACAATGAAAACACAACAATCCAAAACCTCTGGGACACAATGAAAGCAGTCCTGAGAGGAAAGTTTATAGCTCTACAGGCCTATCTCAAAAAACAAGAAAAAATGGTAGTCAATCATCTAACTCTACAACTCAAAGAATTAGAAAGAGAGCAACAAGAAAACCCCAGAGTGAGCAGAAGGAAGGAGATAATAAAGATTAGAGCAGAAATCAATGAAATAGAGACCAAAAAAACAATACAGAAAATCAATGAAACCAAGAGCTGGTTCTTTGAAAGGATAAACAAGATTGACAAACCCCTAGCCAGGTTCACCAAGAAGCAAAGAGAGAGGTCCCAAATAAACCAAATCAGAAATGATAGAGGCGAAATAACAACAGACCCCACAGAAATACAAATGATTGTTAAACAATACTACGGGCAACTCTACTCCAACAAACTAGACAACCTAGAGGAAATGGACAAATTCCTAGAAAAATACAACATTCCAAAACTCAAACAGGAAGAATCTAAAAACCTCAATAGGCCAATAACTATGGAAGAAATTGAAGCAGTCATCAGAAAGCTTCCAGCAAACAAAAGCCCAGGGCCAGACGGCTTCACAGGGGAGTTTTACCAAACATTCAAGGAAGAACTAAAACCTACCCTCCTCAGACTACTACAAAAAATTCAAGAGGAAGGAACACTTCCAAGCTCATTCTATGAAGCCAGCATCACCCTAATGCCAAAACCAGGTAAAGACATCACAATGAAAGAGAATTACAGGCCAATATCCCTCATGAACATAGATGCCAAAATCCTCAACAAAATCTTAGCAAATCGGATCCAGCAGTACATCAGAAGGATCATACACCATGACCAAGTAGGATTTATCCCAGAGATGCAAGGATGGTACAACATCCGTAAATCAATAAATGTGATACATCACATAAACAAATTGAAAGAAAAAAACCACATGGTCATATCAATTGGTGCAGAAAAAGCATTCGACAAAATCCAACACCCATTTTTGATAAAAACTCTCAGAAAGGTGGAATAGAAGGATCATACCTCAACATAAAAAAAGCCATATATGACAAGCCCACAGCCAACATCATACTCAATGGTCAAAAACTAACACCATTCCCCCTAAGAACAGGAACAAGACAGGGATGCCCACTCTCACCCACTCCTGTTCAACATAGTACTGGAAGTATTAGCCATTGCAATTAGGCAAGAAGAAGAAATAAAAGGCATCCAAATTGGAAAAGAGGAAGTAAAACTGTCCTTATTTGCAGATGACATGATATTATACATACAAAACCCTAGAGACTCCATCAAAAAGCTACTAGACTTAATACATGAATTTGGCAATGTAGCAGGATACAAAATTAACCCCAAGAAATCTGAGGCATTTCTATACACCAATAGTGAACTTTCAGAAAGAGAGATTAGAAAAACAATCCCATTTACCATCGCACCAAAAAAATTAAGATACCTAGGAATAAACTTAACTAAAGAGGTTAAAGACCTCTACTCAGAAAACTACAGGACGCTGAAAAAAGAGATAGAGGAAGACATAAACAGATGGAAGAACATACCATGTTCTTGGATTGGTAGAATCAACATCATTAAAATGTCCATACTACCCAAAGCAATCTATAAATTCAACGCACTTCCCATTAAAATACCAATGGCCTTCTTCAAAGATCTAGAACGAACTCTCCAAAAATTCATCTGGAATAAAAAAAGACCCCGAATAGCTGCAGCGATCCTGAGAAAGAACAAAGTAGGTGGGATCTCAATGCCAGATATCAAACTGTATTACAAAGCCACTGTTCTCAAAACTGCCTGGTACTGGCACAAGAACAGACATATAGACCAGTGGAATAGAATAGAGAGTCCAGAAATTAGCCCGAACCAATATGCTCAATTAATTTTTGACAAAGGAGGCATGAACATACAATGGAGCCAAGATAGTCTCTTCAATAAATGGTGTTGGGAAAATTGGACAGATATATGCAAGAAAATGAAACTAGACCACCAACTTACACCATACACAAGAATAAACTCAAAATGGATAAAGGACTTAAATGTACGACAGGAAACCATAAAAATTCTAGAAGAACACAAAGGCAACAAAATCTCAGACTTATGCCAAAACAATTTCTTCACTGATACAGCTCCTAGGGCAGTTGAAACTAAAGAGAAACTGAACAAATGGGACTACATCAAAATAAAAAGCTTCTGCACAGCAAAAGAAACCATCAACAAAACAACAAGAAAACCCACCTCTTGGGAAAACATATTTGCCAACGTCATATCTGATAAGGGCTTAATCTCCAAAATTTATAGGGAACTCATACAACTTAACAAAAAGAAGATAAACAATCCAATCAAAAAATGGGCAAAGGATCTAAATAGACACCTTTCAAAAGAGGACATTCAGAAAGCCAAGAGGCATATGAAAACATGCTCAAAGTCACTAATCATCCGAGAGATGCAAATCAAAACAACAATGAGGTACCATCTCACACCTGTCAGAATGGCCATCATCAACAAATCAACAAACGACAAGTGCTGGAGAGGATGTGGAGAAAAAGGAACACTTGTGCACTGCTGGTGGGAATGCAGTCTGGTGCAGCCACTATGGAAGGCAATATGGAGGTTCCTCAAAAAATTGGAAATGGAACTCCCATTTGACCCTGTGATCCCACTACTAGGAATATATCCCAAGAAACCAGAAACACCTATCAGAAAGGATATATGTAACCAGATGTTCGTAGCAGCACAATTCACCATAGCTAAGATCTGGAAACAGCCTAAGTGCCCATCAGTAGATGAATGGATTAGAAAACTGTGGTACATCTACACGATGGAATACTATGCTGCTGTTAAAAAGAAGGAACTCCTACCATTTGCAACATCATGGATGGAACTGGAGAGCATTATGCTAAGTGAAACAAGCCAGTCAATGAAGGAAAAATACCACATGATCTCACTCATTCATGGATAATAAAGACCATTACAAACTTTTGAACAATAATAGATACAGAGCAGAGCTGCCTCAAACTGATTGCCAAACTGCAGTGGGAAGGCCAGAGAGAGTTGGGGGGCAGGAGGGAGGGGAGT
>NW_005871057.1:10897038-10910190 GCF_000147115.1 Myotis lucifugus
CTGGGGGTAAGGGGAGGGTAGGGGTTTGTCAAGGGCGGGGGGGAAAAAAAAAAGGACACTTATGTAATACCCTTTGTAATACTTTAAGCGAAAAATAAAAAAAAATAAAAAAAAAAATAAGATTGGCAATGACTGGAAGAATGTATAATAGAATATAAATTTTAAGACAGCTTTAACCTATCTAATAAAAGGGTAATATGCAAATTAACCATCACTCTGTCACAAAGATGGCATGTCCATAGCCACAAGATGGCGGTGCCCAGTCCTCTCAGCCCTGCTAGTCCTGGGGCGGGGGGGGAGGGGTGGGTGGAGCAGCCACTGAGAGCAGGCAATGTGAGCGGCCTGGCAGAATGCTTGCTTCATCACCACGTCCACAGATGGGCCTCTGGCCAGGCCGGGGCATGGAACGCTTGCGTAAGAAGACAAGGAACTGGCAAGCTGAGCAGAGTCGAGTGGCCCCCGACTCCCAGGCAAGGTCAAGTCAAGGCGGCCAGAGGGTGGAGGGGGTGGAGGATAGTGTGACAGACAGGAGGGGCTGGTGGCGGAGGCACAGGGGTGAAAGCTGGCCGAGAAAGAGGAAGGAAGCCCTTTATTGGAGTTCCTGAGGACAGGGAAGGAAGTTGTTTGCATTTCCCAGGCATGGATGGGCCTCTGGCCAGGCCGGGGCATGGAACACTTGCGTTGTCTCGATGACGCAAGCATTCCGCGCCTGGCCGCGGATGGGCCTCTGGGCCACAGAGAGCCTCTAGGCAGCGGGCGCAGAGCGGCCAGGCCCCGCAGATAGCTACTGGCTCACGGATTCGTGCACAGGGCTACTAGTCTAGATATAATTGACGTACAGTGAACTGCTTATATTTAAAGTGTACAGTTTGTTCAGTTGTGACACATATACACCCGTGAAACCATCACAGTCCTGATAGCGAATATATTCATCACCTCTCAAAACTTCCCTTTGCCCTCTGTAATCCCCCCAGTCTCACTCCTCCCTTCCTGCCCCATCCCTAAATCACAGATCTGCTTTCTGCCTCTAGGTTAGCTTACCTTTTCTACAGTTTTATATAATTGAATGATGCTTTTTTGAGGATTAGGGGGTCTGGCTTCTTCCACTCTGCAATAGACTGAATGTTTGTCTTTCCAAAATGTATATATTGAAGACCTAACCTTTAATGAGTTAGTATTTGGAGGTGGAGCTTTGGGGAGGTGATTAGGTTTAGATGAGGTCATGGTGATGTCTCCCCACCCAACCCCTAATGGGATCAGTGTCCTTACAAGAAGAGGAAGAGAGATCAGAGTCCTCTCTTCCTACTATATGAGGAGGCAACCAAAGGTGCTGTCTGCATGCCAGGAAGAGAGTTTTCACCAAGGATCAATCCTGCTGACACGAATCTTGGACTTGGCCTCCAGAACTGTCCCAAATAAACATCTGTTGTTTAAGCCACCCAATCTTTGCACTGTTATAGCAGCCCAAGCTGACTTAGAAACACTCAGAATAATTAGAGATTTATCTCTGATGCTGTATATATCAATAATTCATTTCTTTTTTTTTCTTTCTTTTTTATTGTTTAAAGCAGTGGTTCTCAACCTTCCTAATGCTGCGACCCTTTAATACAGCTCCTCATGTTGTGGTGACCCCCAACCATAAAATTATTTTCATTGCTACTTCATAACTGTAATTTTGCTACTGTTATGAATCATAATGTAAATATCTGATATGCAGGTGTATTTTCATTGTTACAAATTGAACATAATTAAAGCATAGTGATTAATCACAAAAACAATATGTAATTATATATGTGTTTTCCGATGGTCTTAGGCAACCCCTGTGTAAGGGTCGTTCGATCCCCAAAGGGGTTGTGACCCACAGATTGAGAACCGCTCGCTGGTTTAAAGTATTACAAATAGTAGAACATATGTCTCCTTTTTCTCTCATTGACCTCCCCCTGGTTTCCCCTAACCCTCCCCCAGCACAAGTCTCCCCCCCCTCCCCCCGCCGCCAGTGTCTGTGTCCATTGGTTATCCTTATATGCATGCATACAAGTCCTTTGGTTGATCTCTTACCCCCCCATCAAACCTCCCCTGCCTTCCCACTGTACTTTGACAGTCTATTCAATGCTTCTTTGTCTCTGTATCTATTTTTTTATATTTAGTGATAATTTATTTATTTTTATTTTTTTAAATTTGGTTTTATTGCTTAAAATATTACTAAGAGTAGTACATATGTCTCCTTTTTATTTTCCCCCTTGACCTTCCCCTGGCCTCCCCTACCCCCCAGTGTCTTGTGTCCATTGGTTATGCTTATATGCATGCATACAAGTCCTTTGGTTGATCTCTTACCACCCCCACAACCCTCCCTGGCCTTCCTGCTGTTGTTTGACAGTCTGTTCAATGCTGCTCAGCCTCTGTATCTATTTTTGTTCATCAGTTTATGATGTTCATTATATTCCACAAATGAGTGAGATCATGTGATATTTATCTTTCTCTGACTGGATTATTTTGGTTAGTAAAATGCTCTCCAGTTCCATTCATGCTGCTGCAAATGGTAAGAATTCCTTCTTTTTTATAGCAGTGTAGTATTCCATTGTATAGTTGTACCACAGTTTTCTAATCCACTCATCTTCTGATGGGCATTTAGACTGTTTCCAAATCTTACAGTAGCTATGGTAAATTGTACTGCAATGAGCATAGGGGTGCATATATCCTTTTTGCTTAGTGTTTCTGTTTTCTTGGGATATATATCTAGAAGTGGTATTACTGGGTCAAATGGCAGTTCCATTTTAATTTTTTGAGGAAACTCCATACTGTCTTCCACAGTGGCTGCACCAGTCTGCATTCCCACCAGCAGTGCATGAGGGTTTCGTTTTCTCCACATCCTCGCCAGCACTTGTCGTTTGTCAATTTGTTGATGATAGCTATTCTGACAGGTGTGAGATGGTACCTCATTGTTGTTTTGATTTGCATCTCTCGGATGATTAGTGACTTTGAGCATGTTTTCATATGTCTCCTGGTCTTCTGTATGTCCTCTTTTGAAAAGTGTCTGTTTAGGTCCTTTGCCCATTTTTTGATTGGATTGTTTATCTTTCTTTTGTTAAGTTGTATGAGTTCCTATTATGAAGTAACTTTCCATTGTATGCTTATACCAGTCTTTGTTCATTCATCTGTTGATGAACACACAAATGCCATTTTTGTTTGTCTCTGGTGCAGTAATTTTTATTTTCTCATTATATATTTTTTAAATACTAATCAATAAAATGGTTGTAATTCTATTGTTTGTAGCATACATTTCTGATTGTGTAGCTAAAATTTACTCCACTTCTACAAATGGCCATTTGAGAATTTAGTCCTCCCTCATGAGATCAGTCCATGTGTTTCTGAAGGCATAGACAGAGGCTAGGTCATATGACTCAGACCACAGTCATTCAGTTACTCAGCATTTGGTATTGACCCATCTGCTGTCATTCTCTTAGAAATGGGAATTTGCCTAAATCAAAGCCAATGAAATGACCCATGATTTTGCTAACAATTCACTGACTTAAAGTGAGAGAAAATATAAGTTTAACAACAGGGGAACCATCTTTCCACCATAAAGAGAGATCCTATGTAAGAATGGAAACAATACAAAGTAGACAGATCATAGAGGCAAGAAATTAGGTCACAGTGATATCATTAGAGACCTGGTAAAACTTCATCTGAAAAGCCAAAGTGTGGACAACTCAATTCCAGTCTTGGAAGTTGGCATTTTGATTAAGCGTAGGTATAACAATGGATTAAAATGTCTACTGTGTGTCTTGTGCTGAACAAGGCAACAGGACTGAAGAACTTGTTTTGAAAAAATCATCAAATTTCAGTAAGGTCAAACAAGAATGGAAAGTTTTAAGATGATCTAGATCTGAAAACAAAGAGATCAGTGACTTTTTTGTTTATAAGGGTGCTATCTACCTGCAGTCAGAAGTCTGAGACAGCTGCAACTAAAGTCTCAGGGTTGGCAAGGGTTAGCAAGCCAATCCTCTGCCCAAGCAAAATCAGATGTGAGAGACTTAGCAAGAATGGGAGTTGAGAAAATCATATTTTGGTATCTCAAGCCCCTACCACATTCTTCCATTTAAGCAGTCATTGCCTGAAAAGGGGATGGATTACTCCCACTGAGAAGATGTGATCCGGGGACACTAAGAAAACACTGAGAAAAAGGTCCTTTGGCTCAGGGCTAAAGAAATTGGCAATGTATTCTGTCTGTATTAGTTTCCTGAGGCTGCTGTAACCAAGTACCACAAACCTGGATGCTTAAAAGATTCTCCCTCAGGGCTTCCAAAAGGAATCAACCCTGATAACACCTTGATTTCAGACTTCTAGTTTCCAGAACTGTGAGAGAATAAGTCCAAGATCCATGTCACCAGGATTGATCCGTGGTGAAAACTCTTCCTGGCATGCAGACAGCACCTTTTGTTGAGTCCTCATCTGGTGGAAAGGGAGAACTCTGATCTCTCTTCCTCTTCTTGTAAGGACACTGATCCCATTCGGGGTTGGGTAGGGAGACAGAAATCTATTCTCTCACAGTTCTGGAAACTAGAAGTCTGAAATCAAGGTCTTATCAGGGCTGATTCCTTTTGGAAACCCTGGGGGAGACTCTGTCCCATAACTTCCTCCTAGCTCTGGCAGTTGTCAGCTGTCCTTGCCTGTTCTTTGGCTTGCAGATGTATCACTTTAATCTCTGCCTGCATTCACAGGGCATTATCTGTGTGTGTCTATGTCTCCTCTTCTCTTCTTAATTATTAGATTAAGGGCCCACTGTACTCTAGTTTAGCCTCATTTTAACTAATTATGTCTGCAATGACCCCATTTGCATAGACAGTCACATTCTAAAGTACAAGAGTTAGGATTTCCACATATATCTAAGGGGACAAAATTCAAGCCCTAACAGTGGCCATGATCAATTTCTAGAGGACAGGATATCAAAGGTTGATTTCTGGATTTAAGGATTGATTCTTCATGATATCTGTCTTTGTTTACTTCCCTCTGATATAGAGTGAATAGAAATAGATTAAAAGTACATTGAAAGTTTAAATAAATTTTACCACTAGAGAAATCCCAAGCCTTACAAAGAAGAGCCTCAGGTGGTCAAGCCTTAAAATAATCCCCAGGTTCCATAACCTGGACTTAAACAAAGTATACTGATCAATAGATGATTCAATAAAGAAGATGTGGTACAATGGAATACTACTCAGCCATAAGAAAACATGAAATACTGCCATTTGTAACAACATGCATGGTGGATCATGAGAATATCATGCTAAGCAAAATAAGCCAGACAGAAAAAGTCAAGAACCATATGATTTCATTCATATGTGGTATATAAAACTGAAAGCAACAACTGAACAAACAAGAAAAACAAAGAAATAAAAAACTCATAGACATAGACAACAGTATGGTGGATGGGAAGAAAGTTCCGGGGGGCGGGAGGGGGGATAGGTAAAGGGAGTCAAATATATGGTGATGGAAAAAGATTTCATTTTGGGTGGTAAACACACAGTGCAACATACAGATGATGTATCATAGATTTGTACACTTGAAATCTATATAATTTTATTAACTAATGTCGCCCAAAAATTTTAATTGAAAAATATCACAAGAGCCCTGGCTGGTGTGGCTCAGTTGGTTGGAGCTTTGTCCCATGCACCAAAGGTCTTGGATTTGATTCCCAGTCAGGGCACATAGATTGCAGGTTCAATCCAAAGTTGGGGCACATGCAGGAGGCAACCAATAAATGTTTCTTTCTCACATGTCTCTCTCTCTCTCTCTCTCTCTCTCTCTCTCTCTCTCTCTCTCTCTCATAAATTTTCGAAAAAATTACAAGAGTGCCCTAGCTGGTTTGGCTCAATGGATAGAGTGTTGGCTTGCAGACTGAAGGGTCCAGGGTTCAATTCCAGTCAAGGGCATGTACCTTGGTTGCAGGCTCCTCCCTGGTCCGAGACCTGGTTGGGGATCATGCAGGAGGCAACCAATCGATGTGTTTCTCTCACATAGATGTTTCTGTCTTTCCCTCTCTCTTCTACTCTCCCTAAAAATAAATGGAAAAATATCCTTGGGTGATGATTACCAACAATAACAACAATAAAAAAAATTACAGGAGACATCGAAGATATAGTTATGGAAAACAATTAGGTTAACCCAATTGTCAAAGCAAACCCACACAAATCATAGATCTTACCTTACATCAAACTTCACTAATAATTTAAAGAATACATGCCAACACCAAGTATAGCTAAAATTAATAAATTTTTTATTTTTCCTGCAAGAAAAATAGGTGTATTAGAAATATTCTAGCCGAAACCGGTTTGGCTGAGTGGATAGAGCGTCAGCCTGCGGACTCAGGGGTCCCGGGTTCGATTCCGGTCAAGGGCATGTACCTGGGTTGCGGGCACATCCCCAGTGGGGGGCGTGCAGGAGGCAGCTGATCGATGTTTCTCTCTCATCGATGTTTCTAACTCTCTATCTCTCTCCCTTCCTCTCTGTAAAAAATCAATAAAATATATTTTTTTTAAAAAAAGAAATATTCTATTATAACATTTTGTAAATAAGGAATCCCTGTATGCAAGATCGGGTGGAAGTCATTCTTTCCCCATTGTCCCCACTAGGAAAAAAGTGGTTTATTAACTTGCCATTAACCATTTTTTTTTCTCAACAATGGCAGAAAGAGCCTTCTAGAGAGCAGAGCTAGGACAGCCAGAATGCTTTACCAAGCATCTACATTTAATTTTTATGATATAATATGATATAATAAGGGTTATGTACCAGAAATCTCTTTCTGGTTTTTCACCTTCCTGAATGGTAGTCTAGAGAAAAATGTGTATTGGATGTTTGGGGATTCATTAAACTATTTAGTTTAGCATTACTTCAGACTAGCATTCTTCTCTAGGCCAACTGGAGTTAGAGATGGGTCTGATGAGAGACTGTGTACTGAATGAATATTTTGGACTTTGATCTCCATGCTGTAAATGAATGATATTTTGAGTGTATTCTTTGGGTGTGTTTTCTTTGGGACATTGCATAAGTTTGTTATGTAGATAGAGGTATTTTTGAAGGTGATTAGATGGTAAGATGGGATAGATAAATGAATGTTCATTTTCTAGGTTGTCTATTGCTGTCCAACATTAATTCACTCTATTTCTAGTGACCTTTGGAGATCCATTTAGGGACGCTACACTGGAGGAAAACATGATCCACACCGATAGAAATAAGTATATTCCATTGCCATGGCTGTAGTCATTTACAGCCAAGTTCAGGAATTTGCATGTGACATGACCAGAATTAGTAAGATGCTGGAATTTACCAGAAGCTATTGATCTTTTCTACTATATTTGATTGAAAGACGATCAGAGTCTAAAGTTAGAGCAGCCATCTTCAAAGCGAAGAAGGCATGGAATCTGACAGGAGAGGAGCATGATGAATGATCAGAAACAACAGAAAGTATCTGGGTCACAATGACATTGTTTGGTCCCCAGGCAAGATGCAGCAGAAGCCAAAAACTTGATTGTTTATATACCAGAAGGAATTACATTTCTTTTGTTCTTAAACCCTCTTGGATTGTGTTTTCTGTTACATGAAATTAAATGAAACTGACATGTTTTAAACATTTAAATACATTTTCAGTGCTTTGTAATCCAAGAAAAACTTTTTTCAAAGCAACATGTTGTTGTTTTTGGCGCTAGTCTGACATTAATCAAAGACAGTTTGGAACTGATAAAATTTGACAACAGGAGGAAATATCAGGACTTTTTTTCACATTTTCTGGGGTTTGTCCCTCTTTCAAAAATCTGTAAAAAATAAAATGCCTGATTAATGTGCTTTTCAAGGTCCTACATCGTCCTCTCACTTATCGCCTTTCTCCTCCTCATCCATTTCACTCCAGCTAAACCAGCCTCCTTGCTGAGTTTTCACCTCAGGAGCTTTGCACTTCCCATTCTCTCTGCCACTCTCTCTAGAATACTCTTCCTACCTGGCTTCCTAAACTCATTTAGATTTCTTCTCAAACAACTTTGAACACTAAATGCAGTAAAAGAAAGAAAGAAAGTGTAAGGGTAAAGAGCTGTGAAAGAGGTAACAATTGATTATGGGCTAGAACATAGTAATAAATGAAAAACTAGCTCTTAAAAGAGAATTGTTAAAAAATGAAAAGACTCCTGGCCAGCTTGCTCAGTGGTTAGAGTGTCAGTCTGTGGACCGAAGTTTCACAAGTTCAATTTCTGGTCAAGGGTTTCAGGCTCCAACTCCAGCCCAGTTCAGAGCTCATGTGGAAGGCAACCAATTGATGTATCTCTCTCACATTGATGTTTCTCTCTCTCTCTCTCCCCGCTTCCTCCTTCTTCACTTTCTCTAAGGAAATCAATGGAAAAAATATCCCTAGGTGAGGATTAAAAAATGATAATAATTAAACCAAATAAATAGACAATCCTATATAATAAAAGCCTAATATGCTAATTGTCCAGTCATCCAGTCACCCATTCAACCAATCAAAGCATAATATGCTAATGATATGCTAAGGCTGCTCAACCGCTCACTATGGCATGCACTGACCACCAGGGGGCAGGCGCTACAACCGGTAGGTTAGCTTGCTGCTGGGATCCAGCCGATCATGACTGAGTGAGATGGGCCGGACACGCCCTGGAGCCCTCCCGCGGTCCCTCCTCAGCGCTGGTCGTACACTGGTGGGGTCCCTTGGTCTGGCCTGCACCCACTCACAATCCGGGACCCCTCGAGGGATGTTGGAGAGCCGGTTTCAGCCCAATCCCGCAGACCAGGACAAGGGACACCACTGGTGCATGAATTCGTGCACCGGGCCTCTAGTTAAATAAATAAAAATTAAAAAGAAAATAAATGTATTTCCATGGAGGCCATGTCTTCAAGTCCACTGCCTTAGGGCACTGATTTCTTAGAATAGATGTACTTAGTGTTGGCACATACTAGGGTAACTATGGCAGGTTGTGGAGATTTCAGAGAGTAAAAGGTTCTTTTCATAATTCTTTTCTCTGCATGGTGCTCTCTTCTTTCTGGTGTCTGTTCTTTGATCATTATTACTC
Source organism: Myotis lucifugus (assembly GCF_000147115.1). Lineage (NCBI taxonomy): Eukaryota > Metazoa > Chordata > Mammalia > Chiroptera > Vespertilionidae > Myotis > Myotis lucifugus. The sequence continues at coordinate 10,906,110 of NW_005871057.1, forward strand.
TGTTCTTAATTATCTTCCTTCCAAGATGGCTATATATAGGATCACATCTAGGAACACTCTTGAGAAGGTCTTCGAAAATCTTAAATAGCCAATTTGACTGAGATGTAGCTCAGAGGACAGTGCCTGTGAGGTAGACATTTTTTTATTACTTTAAAGCAGTGATTCTTTTCTTTCTTTTTTTAAAATTTAAATTCTTTTAAAGCAGAGATTTTCAGTGTACCACAAAAAATTTTAAAACATGCAATACCTGACTATTTAGTCAGGGACACTGACCTCTTCTCCCTTCGATTGTCAAATAAGAAAATGACAACAGCTAACACAATAGCGGTCTGGTGTAAATGAATCAAAATGATACATTTTTCTTTTGTCAGATCAGCAAAAAAAAAAAAAATCATTTTTTGGTGCGTCACAGAATTTTAGTAATTAGTTTATGTATGATGAAAAAAGTTTAAAATTGCTGCTTTAAAGCAAAGCTGGAACGGTGAGACGTAGAAATGTAGTATGAGAGTCCATCCAGAAACAAGTGGGGAAGAGCAGGAAGTCCCTCCTTGTGCCTTTAAGTAGAAAAAGAAAAAGAAGCCCTTGAGACTCACACATAGTTTAAGCAGGAGTCATAGTCCTTATTACCTTAAAGTATGCACACACATTTTGATGCTAGATTTTTTTTCTTTTTTGTAGTCAATCATGATTACTCATGGCTAGTGTAAATTGAATCAAGGATGAACAGGAGCCAGATATAACTTTAAAATGACTCAGCAAGAGGGAACCCAGGTACTAGTGTGGTGGTTTGACAAGTTTACCAAATTAAATGTTTGGTGAAAATAGAGCAATTGAGTCAATCAAGCCACAGTTGTTGAATAGGGGACACTAAGTCACTTATCTGAAAAGCCTATTACTTTTTCAGCTCCCAGAAGATCTGAAACATGGGATGACTGTGCTGCTGCTAACGTTAACGGTGATACTAGCATTTCTTTGTATTTTTGTAAACCATACTACTGAAGGTACATTAGTGTTTGTGCATGTGAGCATGTATGAGAGCCTTATAAATAGCCTGACTAATACTAGTACTACTGAAAATCTACTTAGTAATAAGCAATTGTAATGGGTCATAGGTCCTTTAAATATATATACTTCAGAAACCTAAGTCATCAGATGAAATTTAATTAATTCTGTTTTTTTAATCTATAATATTCATGCTTAATATTCAGAACATTGCTTGCCAAATATATTTAAATGAAGAAAATATTTATTTAAGTAATAATAGTTATCATTTAATGACAGAAACTATACTAGGAATCTCAATTGATCCCCATATCAAAAAGATCGAGTTATAATTTACATTTTAAAAATGATAAAATTAAAGTTAGAGAGGTTAAGTAAAATATCCAAAGAAAAATGCAGAATTTGAACTCAGATGTATCTGACTATGAAATTTGTTTATTCCACTAGACCAGTGGTTCTCAACCGTCCTAATGCCGCGACCCTTTAATACAGTTCCTCATGTTGTGGTGACCCCCAATTTCATTGTTACAAATTGAACATAATTAAAGCATAGTGATTAATCACAAAAACAATATGTAATTATATATGTGTTTTCCAATGGTCTTAGGCGACCCCTGTGAAAGGGTCATTCGACCCCCAAAGGGGTCGCGACCCACAGGTTGAGAACCGCTGCACTAGACTATTCTCCCTCATAACATGTTGCCAGTTTATTGGTGAACACTCATTTTTAAACAAATATTTATTTGCATAATAATAACTGTCATATATTGAGCACTGAGTTTAGCTTGTCAGATTAACTTCATGGTGTAAAAACAGACATGTAAACGAAAAATTGCAATAATATCTGAAAAATTATATATATATATATTTAAGCAGTTGATTCCAAGAGGCTCATGCTGTGAAATGCATTAAGAAACTGAGTCTAAGAAAGAGCAGATTCAAATAATCCATCTCATAGTCACTCTCTCATGTGCCCATTGGGTGGAATGCGAGGTAGAGCGACATATATTATTTACATTAGTTTCTCTTTCTCTCCTGAGGTGTTACTGGTAGGGAGAGGTCCACATCCCCACCTGTTGCTCATGGGAGTGGGCATTGTGTAATATCCCAAAAAAGGAATTTTCTGAGACTCGCTCTGGAGGAGGAGGTATAGTAGAAAGCTTTCTTTCGTGGAATTAAACCCCTGAGTTTCCAAGGTCCCATTTCCCTTTGTTCCACCATAGAACTCTAGCTGTGGCTAGATATAGTATCAGAGCCAGTGTCCAAAATTCCCGTTCCATGTTGGGACAGTACAATTCAGCATTAGGCTGGCTTAGTTTCTGTTCCCGCCTGCAGTCCATTAGTCCTTTGTGTGTGGGGTCCTCATGGCCAAGAGCCCCAAGAGAGTGAACTCCTTTATTTCCAGGATTACATATTCTAAAATTTTTGTGGGCTTGCAGTGACCCTGCCCATTCTGGGCAGCTCATGGTTCCCCAGGCTAGATTGATAGGCAAGTATCTTCCCTATGTTGCCCCAACTTCACTGTGCACGTGTCTAACTCCCCTTTGGACCCCTTCCCCCAGTAATCTGTGGGGCATGGACCAGTGGTTCCCTGGGGAGTGTGAAATTGCAGCTTCCTGGTGAAGCTGCCCAAATGACATGCTTATAATGTCTGGCCTCTCCTGTGCTCCTTTTCTGTTATTAATGACTACCTAATTACAATGGTATCAGAAGCATGCAATTTCATTCAATTAATTTCAAGGTGACTAGAATGGAATTCTAATTTACTGCAACAAAAGTGTTGAATTTATCCCTCTTGCATTGAGGAGTCATTTTTTAGCATGATGCCCAAAATTTGTGTGACAGAGTAGAAACTGCCATTATACATGATGGCATTTACTCCTTAGGTTATGTGAATAGGTATTAGATCCATTTTGCAGATGAAGGACACACAGTTGAGAGAACTGGTGCTTGCCCAAATATGCGTCCAAACAATGAACTATTTTTATAAAAGTGGCAGGTTATATATGAGTAAGTTTATGAATCAGCTGAGTGTCTTCTCCAGTTAATTATGAGTTCCTGAGTATAGTGACTGTGGTAGGCTGAATAAAGGCCCCCAAACGATATCCATGTCCTAATCCCTGGAATCTGTAAATGTGTTACCTTATATGGCAAAAGGACTTTTATAGATGTAACTAGAGGCCCGATGCACAAAATTTGTGCAAGAGTAGGCCTTTGCAGCCGTGGCAGCTGCCTGGATCCCTCCCTCGCAGCCACAGCAGCTGCCTCAATCCCATGGCTGCAGCCCTGGCTTTGTCCAGAAGGTTGTCCGGAAGGATGTCCACATGGCCGTTTGGTCGATTTTCATATTATGCTTTTATCATTATAGATTGATTTAAGCATCTGTAGATGGGAGATTATCCTAGATTACTTTGGTAGATCCAATGTGATCACAGGGATCCTTACAAGAGGGAAACAGGAGAGTCAGAAGCAAAATGGAGACTAACAATGGAAGCAGACAGAACAGACTGGCTGGTGGCCAAGGGGAGGGGGAGGGGTGATTGGATAAAGAAGGTGAAGGAATTAGCTAAAGAACATATATACATAATCCAATGGACACGGACATTAGTTTGGTAAAAGCTAAGAGAGGGGGAAGGGTGGGGGGATGAAGGGGTAGGTGGTCAAAGGGGTGGGAGGAAGGGGGACACCTGCAATAATGTCAACATTAAAATTCGTTAATAAGCCCTAACCGGTTTGGCTCAGTGGATAGAGCATCGGCCTTCGGACTGAAAGGTCCCAGGTTTGATTCCGGTCAAGGGCATGTACCTCGGTTGCGGGCACATCCCCAGTAGGAGGTGTGCAGGAGGCAGCTGATCGATGTTTCTCTCTCATTGATGTTTCTAACTCTATCTCTCTCCCTTCCTCTTTGTAAAATCAATAAAATATATTTAAAAAAATAAAATAAAATAAAATTCGTTAATAAATAAACAAACAATGGAAGCAGAGTTTGCTGCTGTATGCTTTCAAATGGAGGAAGGGATCAGGAGTCAAGAAACTGGGCAGCCTCCAAAAGCTAGAAAAGACTAAGATTTTCCTCAGA
>NW_005871057.1:10910909-10913599 GCF_000147115.1 Myotis lucifugus
GTTTGAGGCATATAGAAGCACTCAACAAATATTAAATAAAATTTCTCTATAGATGTGTACAAATTCTTACAATTACAAAATATTCAATATTATGTATGACATTGGGGCAAAAATTGATACACTAATTAATGAAGAGAAAAAAGTTATGAACATAAAAATAACAACACTATCATCTACTGATGCTTATTGCAGACCAAGCTCTGGGATAAATGCTTTAAATGCATTATTTTATTCAATACAATATCTTTTGCTATTTTATTTTTCACTTTTAAGGAAGCTAAGATTTAAAGATGTCAAAGTGCTAAAAACAGGTCTTCTGTGATGCCAAGTCCTATGTGTTTACCTGCTCTGTGGTGCTAAATTTAATAATTTAAAAAGGGATAAATGTGGCCTTTAGTTTCATAAAGAAAAATTAATTTTAAATATAGTGGGATGACTGTTTAAAGGCTTTGTCATATCATTTATTAAATTTTATTTCAGACGTAATAGCATCACTAAGTTAAAAAAACTTGATGCATTTTGTTATCAAAAGTTAAAGTTTTATACTTTAAGAACATCATAAATAAAAATAAAACTTGGAATAATATTGAAATATATATTATACAATATCCTTACATATTATATGTGATATATTATATACATTTGAAGTTTAGTCTCCTAATATTTAAAGTACACTCACAAATAGAAAGAAAAGAATAATTCCTCCAGCAGAAAATGAAGTAATAGATAAATAAAGTCCCCCCACAGATGCAAAAAAAAATGGTCTATAAATACATAAAAATTGTTTAACTTCATGAGTAATCAATAGGTACAAAAACTTTGCAATGAGGTTGTCTTCTTCCCAATTGAATAGGCAAGGATTTAAGAAACAGTAATACCAAACAAATATTGTACACATGACAGGAACATGCACTTCCAAGGAAACTAACAGGAATATAAATGGAGATAGCCTTTTAGAGAGAATAATTAGGAAATGGGGTGATAAGGTTTAAAATATGCATACTGTTTGATGCACTGATTACATTTCTGTGAATTTGTCTTAAAAATAATTATAGATATGTAAAAATAAAAATACAGAAAACAGTATCTCAGCATTTTTTATAATACTGAAAATGAGGTGAATTTACTGGAAAGATGTTTACAGTATATTATTAGGTGTAAAAAGCAAATTACCAAAAGCTATGTGTAGTAAGTATAATTGCTTTTAAATAAATACTCTCCACATCATGTGCACATTTCCATTTATTCCAGTTCATGGGGGAAAGTACTTTATATGAGCTGCCAAAGTGTTAACAGTGATGTATTTCTGAATGAATGAGATTGTAAATGATTCTTATTTTTCATGATTTTACTAATCTATATTTTATAATGTCAAACATAGACATTTTTCTGATAAAAGTAAAAAAGTAAGAAAAACTAAAATTGATAAAAGAATGAGGTTACAATCACACCTCCATTTCAAATCTGATTATGTTTTGCTGCCCAGCTTAAAAAACTTCGACTGATTCATTTTCTGTATAAAAATCCAAGCATGTCATGTTTACATATAAAGTCAGTTCACATCTGGTCTTACTTACAATATTGACTGCATTATCCTTTGCATCTCCTGGGTCCTCTGAATACTTTTGGAAAACACCAAGCCCTTTTTGTCCTCGGCTGAAGAACTTCTAACCTTACGTCTCTGAAAAACATTAGTTTTTAACAGAGTTAGTGGTTTCTCAGCTAGCTCTCATAGCATATTTTTAAATGATTTGCCTATTTGATTCCTAGCTTCTGCCATTGCAAATCTCACACTTGCAACACTCCAGGTAAATACAAGTAATATAGTAGCTATGCTATTCCTGTCTCTTAGGAGTGGAAAGAGTTGGCAATGGATACTGTCACCAACTAGATGGAATAAAGCAGAAATTTGTAAAGAAAAAAAAAAAAAAGAAACAACACAATAAACCAGTATAAAACCAATAGAAGATCATGACACATATAAAATCCTTCACATGTAATTAGAGTTTATACGATATCCTATCTAATAATAGAGAAACATGGTAATTAGCCATACCTCCGCTACCCTTCCCATTGGCTAATCAGGGCGATATGCAAATTAACTGCCAACCAAGATGGCGGCCGGCAGCCAGGCAGCTTGAAGCTAACAGGAGGCTTGCTTGTTTCAGTGACAGAGGAAGCCAACATTCCCCCCCTGCAGCTGCCAGCCTCTGAGCTTGCAGTTTGAAACATTGTTACAAATATAGAAGCTAAACAAAACCCCAGAAACCTGCTTTCAGCCAGCCGGGATCTCAGAGCTGGAGTTGAAACAGTGTTTCGATTATAGAACCCAAACGAACCAGAAACCTGCTTTCAGCAGCCGAGGCCTCAGAGCTGGAGCCAAGCCTCAGAGCTAAAGCTGGCCCAGAATAAAAGAAAAAAGAAAAAAAGGACAGGTCGGGAGCTTCAGTCACCCGCCAGTCTGAAAACGGCCCTCAGCCCCTCACCCAGACTGGCCAGGCACCCCAGTGGGGACCCCCACCCTGATCCAGGACACCCTTCAGGGCAAACCAGGCAGCCCCCACCCGTGCACCAGGCCTCTATCCTATATAGTAAAAGGGTAATATGCCTCCCGGCACCGGGATCAGCGTGACAGGGGGCAGTGACCAAACCCCCTGATCGCCCTGCGGCTCTGTGTGTGACAGGGTGCG
>NW_005871057.1:10913731-10927173 GCF_000147115.1 Myotis lucifugus
TATTTTGTGCACCGGGCTCTAGTATCCTATATAATAAACCTAGTATGCAAATTGACAAACAGCAGATCACCAGTCACTATGACATGCACTGACACAGGGGGCAGATGATCAATGAAGGAGCTGCCCCCTGGTGGTCAGTGTGCTCCCACAGGCAGAGCGCCGCTCAGCCAGAAGCCCGGCTCACAGCTGGCGAGTGCAGCAGTGATGGTGGGAGCTTCTCCCGTCTCCACAGCAGTGCTAAGGAACCTTCGGGGAATGTCCGCCTGCTGGCTTAGGTGGACATCCCCCAAGGAGTCCCAGACTGTGAGAAGGTGCAGGCCAGGGTGAGGGATCCTCCCCCCACCCCCATGCATGAATGTCATGCACCGGGCCTCTAGTAATTAATAATTTGAGTGAAATTCAGAATGGCTGTTTTAAGTTCTCCTAAAGTAATAGCTCACAGAAGCCTGTGCTAAGGGGAAATTTAACATAAACATAAAAAGTAGATGGACAGATGGACGGACAGATGGACAGACAGATAGAATCCTATATAATATGAGGTAATATGCAAATTGACCCTCATGCCCTCACAAGATGGCTGCCTACGACCAGGCCGGCAGGGGGGTTAGTGAAGGACGACCAAACGACTGAACAAGCAGGCTGCGTGGGGAGACCAGGCCAGCAGAGGGGTTAGTGAGGGACGACCAAATGACTGAATGGCAGGCTGCGTGGGGTGACCAGGCTGGTGGGGAGGGCTGTGAGGGGCGACCACGATGGCAGGGGCGGTAGTTGGGGGTGACCAGGGTGGCAGGGTGGCAGTAAGAGGCCACCAGGCTTGGCGGGGGGGGGGCAGTTGGGGGTGTCCAGGTTGGTGGAGGGGATGCAGTTGGGGGCAACCAGGCCAGCAGGGGGACCAGTTGGGGGTGATTAGGCTGGCAGGGGGGGACAGTTAGGGGCGACTAGGCTGGCAGAGGGGGTAGTTAGGGGTGACCAGGCTGGCGGGGGGGGGGCAGTTGGGAGTGACCCGGCTGGCAGGGGGGGGCAGGTAGAGGCAATCAGGCTTGCATGCAGAGGCAGTGAGGGGAGATTCGGCTGGCAGGGGGGCAGTTTAGGGGCGACCAGGCAGGCAAGCAGGTGAGCAATTAGGAGCCAGTGGGCCAGGATTGTGAGAAGGAAGTCCCACTGCCGGTTTAGACCCGTCCCTTGGATCGGGGCTAAACTGGCAGTCGGACATCCCCCAAGGGGTCCTGTGAATGGCGAGGGTGCAGGCTGGTCTTGAGGGGGACCCCCCAACACACACACGAATTTTGTGCACCAGTCCTCTAGTGAATAGATAATAGTGTGCCTTTCTCCTTGATTATGCATTAATGGAACTCTGGTCATATACTGTTCTAAATGGACATGAAAATAATCTCTTTAAAAGAAATAATCTCTTTCAAATTCTTTTCCTGGGTAACTTTTAAATGTGTTGGGGATGGCAATCTGTTTTCAAATAGCATAATAGCTTCGATCAGTTGGTAGTGGCTACCTGCAGTCCTATGCTGGTTCATCCCTATTCAGCAGAAAGGAGGAGTATGATCAATGGCAACGGTCATGGGATAAGGAAGTAAGTGTCAGTATATGCCAACCTGGGCATGTCAACCTCAGAACACCTCGATAATGGGAATTTAAGAGCTGTGGGGCTGTATAAACTTTCTTCTTTTGCTTTCTCATTCCTTGATTCCCATCTCTTCTCACAGGGTCTATGTTCTTGGATAGTATCCCAAACGATGTTTTTCTTCATAGTCAAGTTCTATATAAACTCACGTTGATAAATTAAAATACCTTTAGTCTTTAGAACCTTCAACATAAATAAAAAGATAAGATTAACATGGTACATTTTAATGAGTCTGTAGGTAAAATCACTTAAAGCAACTCAGTTTGTTCTAGTGGCTGAATAAGCAATGTTTCTTGATAGTTTGGCTACCAGCTTGTACTAATGAGCCATTTTAAGAATAAGAAATTTGGGGAGTTATTTGGCTGGGGTATGCAAAAAAAAAAAAAAAGGTGTCGTGCTAGGGCTTGTTAAAAGTTCCTCTGCAACAAACTCAAAGTTATACAATATTATTAACTGTGTCTTGGCAGCTCATTTTCTTCTTGTATAAACAGTCAAAAAAGCAGCTCTGGCTTATTTAATTCCCAGAAAAGAAGAATTGGAACCATTTAGCCTGCTTAATATCAAAAGCTACATGACCCAAAGGCAAATCAGGAGGAATTTCACAGATCTCTTTATTTTAGTTAAATCACTCGATACACAAACTCTATGACTGCACATAAAATAGAATTTTTTAAAAAGCCCTAATGCAAATTTTATAACATTCATTTATTCTATTATTTCTCCATTTTAAAATTTTATTTTTCAATTAGTTTGCATTCAATATTATTTTGTATTAGTTTCAAGTGTACAGCATAGCAGTTAGACAATCATATACTTTTTTACAAAGTGATCCTCTTGATATTTCCAGTACCCACCCGGCATCATACATAGTTATTAGAATACTAGAGGCCCGGTGCATGAAACTTGTGAATGGGGCAGGGGGGAGGGTGTCCCTCAGCCCAGCCTACACCCTCTCCAATCTGGGACCCCTCAGGGGACATCCGAATGCTGGTTTAGGCCCGATCCCTGTAGGATCGGGCCTAAACCGGCAGTCAGACACAATCCGGGACTGCTGGCTCCCAACCGCTCACCTGCCTGCCAGCCTAATCACCCCCTAACCACTCCCCTGGCAGTCTGATCAATGCCTAACTGCTCCCCTGGGGCCCGATCGCCCCCAACTGCCCTCCCCTGACAGCCATTTTGTGGTGGCCATTTTGGACCACATGGGGGTGGCCATCTTGTGAGAGGGCATGATGGTCAATTTGCATATTACCTATTTATTATATAGGATTATTGACCATATCCCTATGCTGTACTTGACATCCCCATGACTATTTTGTCACTAACAATTTGTGCTTTTTAATCCCTTTACCTTTTTCACCTAGTCCTCTAAGCACCCTCACCTCTGGTCTTACTTACTCATACCCTTTAACACTCTTTCTCTAATTTTTCTTTTTCTACCACATTTTAGGAACTTCCAGGGTTTAATCCCTTATTGTTTGTTTCTTTCCCTTGATATTTATCTTTTTCAGAAACTCCTCCATTCTCATGGTATGATTTACCAACTTTGTATGGATTGATTTCCAAGTGTTTACCTTAAGTTCCAAACTTTCGATAATTGTAGATCAATCATGCTCATAAAAATAGCAAACTCTTATCTTTCTTTACAGAAAATGATACCTTTTAAGAATATACCCATCCACTCATTCTTGATTGTATCAGTACCTATTATCTCTCATTTGGGTCTTTTATCAGGACCTATAGAATTCATACTATAGGTGGTTAAGCCCTAGTCATTTTCTGAATTTCTCCCATCTCTGCATAACTTTTCTTAGTTTAACTTTAAGTTCATCTATTCTTTGCAGGACCTAAAGAATTAGGCCACTGCACAGATAAATTTTGATTGGTGAGAAGTGAAAATGAGAAGATGATGAAATTTATGTTTAAAAATTTCTCTGGTAGATCAATGCAGACAATGGATAGTTGGAATATACCCAAAAGGCCATTTTAATTCTTCAGTAAACTTAGGAATGAGGGATAAAAGGAAGGTGTGGGTCATAATTACATGTTAACATCTGATTGTGACTTTCTACGTTACCTCGTCCAGAGAATAATCATATTTGAAATGGCCCAAAACTGAAATAAAGGAGGAAGAAAGTATAAAACTTACACTGGTACCCATACAACTTGGTGTGTGGTATTCAGAAAATATATTCTGGTTAAATGAATAGTTAATAGGTTAGATTCATGGTGAAAATTTAAGTAATCATGGAGGGCTCTTAGGGGATATATTTTTTCTCTAAAAGTGGCTTTCTCAGCACATCTTCATGTGCATGATACGTCTGTCAACCCAATTTACATCTAGGTATGGCTTGTCTTTTCTGACTAATCACATTTTACTCCTATCAGTCTCCTATGTCATTTAAATATTATGTACTTCTTTTTTAAAATATATTTTTGCTGATTTCACAGAGAAGAAGGGAGCGGGAGAGATAGAAACATCAGTGATGAGAGAGAATCCCTGATAGGCTGCCTCATGCACACTCCCTATTGGGGTTCCTGTGCAAAACCCGGGCCTATGCCCTGACTGGGAATCGTACCATCATGTCTGTGGGTCGGTGCTCAACCACTGAGCCCCACTGGCTAGGCTATTGTGTACTTCTTGATAAATGTCATGTGGTAATTCTATGTCATTCCACTGGTGTTTATCTTGACTCTTAAGAGAATAAACTTCTGAATGTCAGAAACTAGATTTTCTAATCATCTAATAATCTCTAACACCAGTGGTTCTCAACCTTCCTAATGCCGCGACCCTTTAATACAGTTCCTCATGTTGTGGTGACACCCAACCATAAAATTATTTTCATTGCTACTTCATAACAATAATTTTGCTACTGTTATGGATCATAATGTAAATATCTGATATGCTATATGTGTTTTCCGATGGTCGCAACCCACAGGTTGAGAACCGCTGCTCTACACAGTGGAGATCTAAGTGCTCATCAGTAAATGAGTGGATAAAAAAGCTGTGGTATGTTTACACAATGGAATACTATGCAGCAGTAAAAAGAAGGATCTCTTACGCTTTGAGACAGCATGGAGGGACCGGCAGAGTATTATGCTAAGCAAAATAAGCCAGTGAGAAAAGACAAGCATCACATAATCTCACTTATAAGTAGAATCTAATGAACAAGATAAACTGACAAACAAAATAGATCCAGAGACATGGAAACATGCAACATACTGATGAATCTCAGAGGAAAGGGGTTGGGCAGGAAGTGATTAACCAAAGAACTTACATGCATTACACATGGACACAGACAATAGTGCAGTGAAGGCCTGGGGAGGGGGCAGGATTGGGGTGGATGGGGTCAACGTAATACATTCAACAATAAAGACACATATAAATAAGTTAACTAATCAATCAATCAATTAATCAATTAATTAATTAAAAAGTTTGGTCCCTAATTCTGATGTAATAAAATATGTTAACAATGATGATATTATAGAAAATATCCAGTTTATTCTATGTTATAAGGGCTTCATTTTGAGCATGTTGGGTTGTTTGTTTGTTCTACTGGGTTTACTTTAGGAAAGTTGCCTTTAGTTTCCAGGAAGCAAACATTCCCAGAAGATTAACTTTTATTGCTTTGTTTACAGTGCACTGCCTCTTTCCATGAAGTAAATTTCCAGATGTTGATGTGTTTTCTTCCACATCTGTTCAGGAATCCTGATATTTGGTTTTCTTCACATACAAAGTCCTGGAATTGAAATATGTTTAGTACATGTTGCAAACAGCTCTAATTAAATCACTTTTTAAAAATATCTATATATTTTTTATTGATTTCAGAGAGAAAGGGAGAGGGAGAGAGAGATGGAAACATCAATGATGAGAGAGAATCATTGATCAGCTGCTTCCTGCACACCCCCTACTAGGGATGGAGCCCACAACACGGGCATTTGCCCTGACCAGGAATCAAACTATGACTTCCTGGTTCATAGGTCAACACTCAACCACTGAGCCACACAGGCTAGGCTAAATCACTTCCTAAAGCCTTGATAAGACTATTTCATCACTTGAGACTTAGCTATGACTAATATAGACATTGAGAGCTAGAAGAAGAAGTTAATTAGGTGGTGCCCTAGCTGGTTTGGCTCAGTGGAGAGATCATCAGCCTGAGGACTGAAAGGTCCCAGGTTCAATTCCAGTCAAGGGCACATGACTGGGTTGCTGGCTCAATCCCCAATAGGGAGTGTGCAGGAGGCAGCCAATCGATGATTCTCTCTCATAATTGATGTTTCTATCTCTCTCTCCCTCTCTCTCTGAAATCAATGAAAAAATATATATATATTTTTAAAAAGAAATTAATTAAGTGGTTTGTTTGTGACAAAAGATATTGAGTATTACTTTCAAAATTATAGAAGTTTAACTCCTTTGTATTATGAAAGCACTTTATTTGGAATTTTTTCCAGTTTCATTGCCATATAATTGACATAACATTGTATTAGTTTAAGGTGTACATCATAATGATTTTATATGTGTGTATATATTTCAAAATAATTGCCACAATAAGTTTAGTTAGCACCCATCACTTCACATAGATGCCATTTTTTCTTGTGATAAGAACTTTTAAGATCTCTTTTAGCAACTTTCAAATATACAACACAGTATTAACTATAGTCTCCATTATAGCCCCAGAACTTATTTATCTTATAACTAGAAGTTTTTTTTTTGAATTTTAGAACTTACTTTTCATGAAGACAGCTGCTTGCCTTCTTGTGAGTAAAGACTCTGTATACAAAATTATTGACTACTAGATTGCCATATGAAATACTAGAAAATTTTAATTACCCTTCCTATTATGGAAAATATTTTCATCAAGATAAATCCCTGTTTTAACACAGTTGGAACAATAAAGAAATATATAGACTATTCAATTTATTAATGATTGTGTGTTAGTTTTCTATTGCTGCAATAACAGATGGCCACCAACTTAATGGCAAAACAACAGAAACTTATTCTCTTAAAGTTCTGTGAGTCAGAAGCCAGATCCATGTCTCTCTGGGCCAAAACCAAGGTTTGGCAGGGCTGTGCTCCTTCCTGGAGTTCGTGAGTTCGAGTTCATTTCTTTGCCCTTTCCAGCTTTTAGAGGCCACCCGCATTCCTTGGCTTGTGCTCCCCTTCCTCCATCTCCAAGGACAGCAACGTGGGTCAAGTCCTTCTCATGCTTCATCTCACGGATCCTTCTGTCTGAGGCATCTCTCTCTTATCACAGCCAGGAAAGGATTTCCATTCTGAAGAACTAGTGTGATTAAATTGGGCCCCCCAAATCTACATGACACCAGCTTATTTCTACACATGAAAATTTTTAAAGTATAACTTAATGTACAAAAAACCCTGCTTTCAATCTATTTCAGGCATTAAGAAGATAGAAAATTCAAGCCCGACCCTTTTTTTTTGAAGTCTTTAAAAATAATGTTTACTGATTTGAGAGAGAGAGAGGAAGGGAGAGGGAGAGATGGAAACATCAATGAGAGAGAAACATTAATCACCTGCCTCTTGCACACCCCCTGCTGGGGATCAAGTCTGTAACCAGGGCATGCACCCCGACTGGGAATCATATACTAGCATGGCCTGTATTATGTTGAGGTATGTTCCCTCTATTCCCATTTTGCTGAGAGTTTTTAAAAAATCTTTATTGTTGAAAGTATTACATATGTTCCCCTTTCCCCTTCATTGACCCCTCATAGCCCACCCCACCCCCATTTGACTATTTTCTGTTTCCAAAGTTTTTCTCTCAAAAACATCTTAAAGTATCCATTTAACAGGAAAGAAATAATAACCTTTTCTGGAGAAATACAAGAAGGGTCAGATGCAGCTACTAATATGCAAAATAGAATTATGCAGCAAGTAGACAAGAAGCGAGACTATGCAGGAGAGAAGATGTCCAGGTTACTTCATTACCTAAATTAAAATACCAAAGGCTTGAAGGACCCATCTCACAGGGCTCTCCTGAAGTACAGATACTTCTTAACCCATGACAGAAAACCAGCCAAGCTCTAAGGCAGAAGGGAGATAAAAAACACACCACACAACAAAAACCCTTTTTTCTGGTCCCAAAAAAGAAGAGGAAGAAACAGTGGAAAAAGGAAGTGTGAAATGAATGTATGAAAACCTTTTCCCCACCTCTTAGCCCCCAGCTTAGTTCCAGAGAAAGGAAAAGGTGATTTAGAAAAGTGAAGGTAACATTCGGGATAACTCTATCTTAGCTGTTTACATCTTAGCTGTCCCCCAATTTCTGTTTAAGATGCAGAAAGAGATTACCTAATGTAATGCTCTTACCCCAACATGGGTCTCGCCACACTTCCTTAATGTTCTATGGAATAGGAGAGAAGGGGGCCTTAGCCTTAACTTTCCCAAGCTGCTTTCCAGACTTAAAAGACATGAATGCGCATTGAGAGTAGAGGCTTACAGTGGGGCCTTCCGGAAGGGTCACAATGACCCCTGGCAGAAGCTGTGTCATTGGACATGGAAGAGCCTCTTGGGGGCAGCAGTCAACAGAAAATAAAATCAGCTGTGGGAATGCCATCAAAATCTGGCCTAGGCAAGAGGCACAGGTTTGTAGTAACATTACCTACAGGCACATTGCACACTGCTCTCCTTGGCACCGATGCTAGTCAGGCCTGCTCCACAGCTATTCTAGGACTTCCCTTCCAACATCACCTTGGGAATTCCTTCCACTTCCCTGGGATAGAACACCTGTTGCTTGAATCCCATATTTTTTTGTTTTTATCCTCACTATTTTCTGAAGCATAGTAATTTCCTGAGAAGTGTTGTTTAGGAGGAAAGTTTTTATGACCTTGGACTCCTAAAAAGTCTTTATTATACACTTATTCATCAATTAACTGTTTTAGTTTATTTCCAAGAACTCTGTTGCTAAGTAAAAAGTCATTAAATGAAAAAATATTTCCTTTAATTTTAATGGGAAAACTATAATGCATTCTTTCCTGATCTAAACCATACAAATGATTTCCACAGATGAAAAAGGTTATTGATTGAGCAATGAAAATATTTATATAACTAAGTTATAACAATCTAAAATAAGTATTATTTGCATATAAAGTGTAATATAATGAATATTTATTGTATTCACCAATGGAAGAAGAATAGACTTGACAGTGGGTGTTGGTTGGTGCAGGAGGGGATAAGAAAGCAATTCTTTGAAAAATAGTGGAGAATGAGATATATAATCAACTTCCGGGCAGGCATTCAATATCTGAATTAAGTATGTTTAATGGAATTTTGTTTTCTTTGAGAATTTGGTAAAGTAAAAGCTATGATTGGAGAGAAGGGGGCCTTAGCCTCATAGAAAACCTTGCCTCATCTTCCTTCTTGGCTACTCATTCATATTTAAGAAAGAGGCACTAAAATACTGACTGGACACTCTATGTGAAGGGGTGGGATGTATTGATTGGGGTGTTATGACTATGTGGTGATTGGAAGAGGACACAGTTATTTTAGGACCCCAAAATTTTAGAATCTGTAGGATTTTCCTCTTAGACTGGTCTATTTCCCCCTGCAAGTACTGCTCCAATCTCTTTCTAAGGAATGTGTTTGATGAATGGCATAGGTTTGGTTATTTATATTCTGGAAGCTGAATAGGGGAAGAGGATTGGAGTCTCATAGTTCACTCTGTATTTTAATGGGACTAACTTTCCCTTAATCATCAAGTCTTCAGTAAATATCTCTAAGTCTAGTGCCAGTCTGATTCAGTCTCACCAGAGAACACATTTCTTTTATACCGCTAGGATGCAGGAAGATAGACACTAGCAAAAGATAAGGATGGAATCAGGATGCCTAATTGCTTCTTTTTTTTTAAATTTTGTTTTATTGCTTAAAGTATTACAAAGAGTATTACATATGTCTCCTTTCCCCCCCCCTTGACATTCCCCCAGCCTTCCCTACCTCCCAGTGTCTTATGTCCATTTGTTATGCTTATATGCATGCATACAAGTCCTTCCGTTGATCTCTTACCCCCCCTCCCAGCCCCCAACCCTCCCCAGCCTTCCCACTGTAGTTTGACAGTCTGTTCGATGCTGCTCTGCCTCTGTATCTATTTTTGTTCATCATTTTATAATGGTCTTTATTATCCATAAATGAGTGAGATCATGTGGTATTTTTCTTTCATTGACTGGCTTATTTCACTCAGTATAATGCTCTCCAGTTCCATACATGCTGTTGCAAATGGTAAGAATTCCTTCTTTTTTACAGCAGCATAGTATTCCATTGTGTAGATGTACCCCAGTTTTCTAATCCATTCATCTGCTGATGGGGACTTAGGCTGTTTCTAGATCTTTGCTATGGTAAATCGTGCTGCTATGAACATAGGGATGCAAATATCCTTTCTGATTGGTGTTTCTGGTTTCTTGGGATATATTCCTAGAAGTGGGATCACTGGGTCAAATGGGAGTTCCCTTTTTAACTTTTTGAGGAAACTCCATACTGTCTTCTATAGTGGCTGCACCAGTCTGCATTCCCACCAGCAGTGCACAAGTGTTCCCTTTTCTCCGCATCCTCTCCAGCACTTGTCGTTTGTTGATTTGTTGATGATAGCCATTCTGACAATACAATCATAGTAGGGGACTTTAATACACCACTGAAATCACTGGATAAATCCTCTAGACAAAAAATCAGCAAAGAAACAGCAATCCTAAATGACTGACTAGATCAGATGGACTTAATTGACATCTTCAGAACATTTCACCCCAAAGCTACAGAATATACGTTCTTCTCTAGTGCACATGGGACATTTTCAAAAATAGACCACATATTGGGTCACAAGCAAAGTCTCCCCAAATTCAAGAAGATTGAAATCATAACAAGCATCTTCTCAGACCACAATGGCATAATATTAGAAATAAACTACAATAAAAACAACCCAAAATACTCAAACACTTGGAAGCTGAATAGCATGTTATTAAATATTGATTGGGTTACCCATGAGATCAAAGAAGAAATTAAAAACATCCTGGAAACTAATGACAATGAAAACACAATAATCCAAAACCTATGGGACACAATGAAAGCAGTCCTGAGAGGGAAGTTTATAGCTCTACAGGCCTATCTCAAAAAAAACAAGAAAAAATGGTAGTAAATCATATAACTCTACATCTCAAAGAATTAGAAAGAGAGCAAAAGAAAAGCCCAGAGTGAGCAGAAGGAAGGAGATAATAAAGATTAGAGCAGATATAAATGACATAGAGACCAAAAAAACAATACAGAAAATCAATAAAACCAAGAGTTGGTTCTTTGAAAGGATAAACAAGATTGATGAACCTCTAGCCAGGCTCACCAAGAAGCAAAGAGAGAGGACCCAAATAAACAAAATCAGAAATGATAGAGGTGAAATAACAGCAGACCCCACAGAAATATAAATGATTGTTAAAAAATACTATGAACAGCTCTACTCCAACAAACTAGACAACCTGGAGGAAATGGACATATTCCTAGAAAATACAACATTCCAAAACTCAATCAGAAAGAATCTACAAATCTCAATAGACCAATAACTATGGAAGAAATTGAAGCAGTCATCAAAAAGCTTCCAGCAAACAAAAGCCCAGGACCAGACGGCTTCACAGGGGAGTTTTACCAAACATTCAAGGAAGAACTAAAACCTATCCTCCTCAGACTACTACAAAAAATTCAAGAGGAAGGAACACTTCCAAGCTCATTCTATGAAGCCAGCATCACCCTCATACCTAAAACAGATAAAGACAACACAATGAAAGAGAATTACAGGCCAATATCCCTCATGAACATAGATGTCAAAATTCTCAACAAAATCTTAGCAAATCGGATCCAGCAGTACATCAGAAAGATCATACACCATGATCAAGTAGGATTTATCCCAGGGATGCAAGGATGGTACAATATCCGCAAATCAATAAATGTGATACATCACATAAACAAATTGAGAGAAAAAAACCACATGGTCATATCAATTGATGCAGAAAAAGCTAATTGCTTCTTAAACAGGCTTTCAAACAATTTTTCTACCTTCCTGCATGCCTAATACTTCCCCGTTTCACCCTCCCACTCCCGCCCCCAGCCATTCCCACCCCGGGCAAGCCCCCACCGTCCCAGTGACTGTGTCCATTGGTTATGCTAATATGCATGCATACAAGTCCTTTGGTTGCTCTCTAACCCCCCTCCCTCCCCTGCCATTTGTCTCTGGATCTATTTTTCTTCATCAAATTATGTCGATCATATATAATGATCCTACATATGAGTGAGATCATGTGATATTTATCTTTCTCTGACTGGCTTATTTTGCTTAGCATAATGCTCTCCAGTTCCATGCATGCTGTTGCAAATGGTAAAAGTTCTTGCTTTTTTATAGCGACACTAGGGGCCCGGTACCTGAAGATTTGTGCACTTGGGGGTGGGGTGGGGGAGTGGAGGAGGGGTCCCTCAGCCCGACCTGCACCCTCTCCAATCTGGGAGCCCTCAGGGGAGCCCTCTCCAATCCGGGAGTTTCTGTCTGTCTTTGCAATCATATGAGCGAATTGTCTGAGACCCCCAACCCAGTTTGGTTTGTTGCTCACAGTATAATAGAGACATTTTTTTTTCTTTGCTTCATTGGTGGAGATTTCCTGGAAGTTTTAGGATACCTTTCCTTTAATTTTCCCTAGACACTATGATTTTACTTATGTCTCTCACTTTTGCTTTCCCTCCATCCCCAACCGCAACAGTGCTCCAGGCTCACTTTGCTCTAGTGCAGTGATGGCGAACCTATGACAAGCGTGTCAGAGGTGACATGTGAACTCATTTTTTTGGTTGATTTTTCTTTGTTAAATGGCATTTAAATATATGAAATAAATATAAAAAATATGTCTTTGTTTTACTATGGTTGCAAATATCAAAAAATTTCTATATGTGACACAGCACCAGAGTTAAGTTAGGGTTTTTCAAAATGCTGACACGTCGAGCTCAAAAGGTTCACCATCACTGCAGTCTAGTGTCTAGGAGAGCCACCTGCCATCAGAACTATGATTCCCAGCATTTCTGGTGCTCCCCGCACTCTGGGTTTTTTCCAACCAAGGGAGCTATGTCCCCCCAAGCCTCCAGCTCTCCTACTCTGCTCTCCGTCTGGTGACCAAGGGAGCCATATCCCCCCAAGCTGCTGGCTCTCCTACTCTGTGTATACAAATTACCCGCCATCTTTGTCAGGTTAATTTGCATACCCACTTCTCATTGGCTGGTGGGAATGGTTTGGGTGTGGCTTGGGTATGGCTTGGGCGTGGCTTGAGCATAGCGGAGGAAAGATAATTTGCATGTTTCTCTTTTATTATATAGGACTAGAGGCCCAGTGCATGAAATTCATGCACTGGGTGGGGGTCCCTCAGCCTAGCCTGCCCCCTCTCACATACTGGGAGCCTTCAGGGGATGTCCTACTGACAGCTTAGGCCAGCTCTCTGCTCCCCTTGGAGATGGCTCTGCCCCTGTCCAGGCCTAAGGCCTCTGGGCAAGAGACCCCTAACCCCCTCAGATCACCGGCTCCACCCCTGCCCCTCCGATTGCCCGCTCCACCCCTGCCCCCTTCGATCACCAGCTCCGCCCTGCGAGCCTTATGCCACCTGGGCAGAGACCCCCAGCCCCCTCGATTGCTGACTCTGCCACTCTGCCCACTCGCCTCACAGGTGAACAGATTGCCGTAGAGAGCATCACAACTGAGCGAGAGAAATAATGCGACGGATCTCTCCCAGCTTTGTGATGCGAGTGACAGAACGACGGTACATTCTACAGTACCGCTGTTCAAAATCT
>NW_005871057.1:10927699-10931319 GCF_000147115.1 Myotis lucifugus
CCCTGGCCTTCCCACTGCAGTTTGACAATCAGTTTGAGGCAGCTCTGCCTCTGTATCTATTATTGTTCATAAGTTTATAATGGTCTTTATTATCCATGAATGAGTGAGATCATGTGGTATTTTTCCTTCATTGACTGGCTTATTTCACTTAGCATAATGCTCTCTAGTTCCATCCATGCCGTTGCAAATGGTAAGAGTTCCTTCTTTTTTACAGCAGCATAGTATTCCATTGTGTAGATGTACCACAGTTTTCTAATCCACTCATCTACTGATGGGCACTTAGGCTGTTTCCATATCTTAGCTATGGTGAATTGTGCTGCTATGAACATATGGGTGCACATATCCTTTCTGATTGGTGTTTCTGTTTTCTTGGGATATATTCCTAGAAGTGGGATCACAGGGTCAAATGGGAGCTCCATTTTTAGTTTTTTGAGGAAACTCCATACTGTCTTCCATAGTGGCTGCACCAGTCTGCATTCCCACCAGCAGTGCACAAGTGTTCCTTTTTCTCCACATCCTCTCCAGCACTTGTCGTTTGTTGATTTGTTGATGATAGTCAGTCTGACAGGTGTGAGATGGTACCTCATTGTTGTTTTGATTTGCATCTCTCAGATGATTAGTGACTTTCTCTCTCATCTTTGATGTTTCTATATCTGTCTCCCTTCCTTTCTGAAATCAATAAAAATATATTATTAAAAAATTACTGACATTAAATATAAAATAATAATTTTTAAAACATCATTATCTTCCATTACCTTCAGAAACATTAGAACATTGAAAGCTTATTATGATTCCCAACAGAGACAAAAAAATTTTCAAGTAAAATCATTATTTGCCAAAAGATAAAATCATATTTTTTCTGAGCCAAAAAACATATTAAAGAAGAAAATTAATTTGCAATAAATGTACAACTTTTCAACACACATGCTTTAGTCAAATTATATCTGTAAAATCTATCTTTCAATAATGACTTTTAAAAAAGAGTTTTTAAAAAAGATGTGCCACAATTATATTCATGGGAAACACAAAAAAAGATTTGGTTAATATCCTCATAAGCTTCATATACGTCAGTGTTTTCTCTACTCTGTTTGTCAAGCAGAATTACCCAGGAGCTTTCTAAAGAAGACTGATGTCTAGTATCTGTCATTTAAGTCATAATCTCTGAGGGTAGTTTCTGGATTTTGCTATTTTGTTAATGATTCTTCAGTGAGCATTGTGAACATGCTTAAAACATGTGAAAAAATAGATAAAATTCAACAAAAATCAGAAGACACCAAATAAAAATTTTAGAACTGGAAAATATAACAAATAAAAATCTCAATGGATGGCTCAACACAAAATAGAGTGGACAGAGGGGAAAAAATAGTGAACTTGAAGATAGGATAATAGAAATTACCCAAACTAAACATCAGAGAGAAAATAGACTGAACAAGAAAAGAACAGAAACCTAGGGACCTGAGGCACTATAATAAAAGGGCTAATATTTGTGTCATTGGAGTCCAGAAGGAGAGTAGAAAGAGGAGGAAGCAGAAAAGTACTTGAAGAAATAATGGTTGAAAATTTCCAAAATTTGGAAAAAGATATAAACTTACACATCAAGAAGCTGAGTGAACTTCAAACAGGCTAACCCCAAAGAAATTTGTACAGATGTGTCTCTGCCTTAGATATAATAGCCTTTCTCCTTTTGTTGGTTGCTTTTAGCAGAGATTATTTTTAAGGTTGACTAAGTTACGGTGCAAATATAAAGAGAAATTATGTAACTATTATGATGAGTTAAATATGAAACCAAATTTCTCATTCTCCCCATTGAGGTGTGAAGTTTATTTTGCCTCCCTTTAATTAAGTTATGTTACTGCTTATCATATAAAATGCAAGGGAGGCAACACTGTGTTAAGTACACAGTGCCTTTGAAAGAATGGCAGCTTTTCATTCCTCTTTCTTGGAATGCTCACTATTGGGACACTGTCTCTCTCAGAACCCAGCCACCATGCTGTGAGAAATTTAAGAAATTCTCCCTTTGGAGAGGCCAGAGTTCCTGACAACCTGCATCAACTATTAGCCATGTGAGTGAGCGACCAAGACATTTCAACCCAAAAGAGCTCCCAGATGACTGCAGCCCCAGGAAACATGATGTAGTTCATCAGAACTGCACAGCTAAGCACAGTCAACTCAGAATTATCAAATATAATAAAATAGTTGTTGTTTTAAGCTATAAACTTTGAATTCTTTTGTTGCGCAGTAGTAGATAACTGAAAATCTAACAAAACTGTTAGAAACAAATATAAACACTGTTAGAAGAGAGAAACTATTAAAAAAATACATGATGGCCCTGACTGGTTTGGCTCAGTGGATAGAGCGTCAGCCTGCGGACTGAAAGGTCCCAGGTTCAATTCCAGTCAAGGGCATGTACCTTGGTTGCGGGCACATCCCCAGTGGGAGGTGTGCAGGAGGCAGCTGATCGATGTTTCTAACTCTCTATCCCTCTCCCTTTCTCTCTGTAAAAAAATCAATAAAATATATTTTAAAAAAAAAACAAAAAAAATACATGATGTAGAAATATGTCAATGTTTAATGTTGAAATAAATGCAAAAGAAAGACAAAGTGATGGATATTGTTTAAAAATGTGTGCCCTGGCCAGTGTTGCTCAGTTGGTTAGAGTATTGTCCTATACATTGAAGGATCAAGGGTTTAATTCCCAGGGGTGCATATGGGAGGCAATGCATCCATGTTTCTCTCTCACATCAATGTTTCTCTCTCTCTCCCGCTTCCCTCTTCTCTCTCTAGAATCAATGAAAAACATACTCAGAGCCTGGCCTCTGTGACTCAGTGGTTACGCGTCTACCCAGGAACCAAGAGGTCAGGGTTTGATTCCTGATCAGGGCACATACCCAGGTTGTGGGCTCCATCCCTATTGGGGAGCATGCAGGCGGCAGCCGATCAATGATTCTCTCTCATCATTGCTGTTTCTGTCTCTCTCTCCCTCTCCCTTCCTTTCTCTGAAAGCAATAAAAACATAAAAAGAAAAACATTCTTGGGTGAAGATTTAAAAACAAACCACAAAATGTGTGGTAAATAAAAATAAAAATTTTAAAAAATTATATTTTAAAATATGTAATTCTAAATAATTATGTTTTTTTAAATAATTGTACTAGAGGACCAGTGCACAAATTCATGCATGGGTGGGGTCCCTCGGCCTGGCCAGTGATTTGGGCTTATAGGGGGGGCCAGCCGGCTGGGGGGAGGGACGATGGGAGGTTGACTGGCCGGTCCAGGGGAGGGACTGCGGAAGGTTAGCTGGTTGCAGGAGGTTGGCTGTGGGAGTGCACTGACCACCAGGGGGAAGCTCCTGTGTTGAGCATCTTCCCCCTGGTGGTCAGTGAGTGTCATAGCGACTGGTCAACCGGTCGTTTGGTCATTCAGTCACTTAGGCTTTTATATATATAGACTAGAGGCCCGGTGCACAAAATTTGTGCACTCGGGGGGGGGGCCACCAGACCGGCGTGTGTCCCCCCCAATTGGGAAGCCTTCAGGAGATCCAAACCGGTGTCGTTAAGCTGGTCTCTGGTGACAAAAAATAACGCTCTATAGCTATGTGATCGTCCTACACCAAATCAAAAAAG
>NW_005871057.1:10931419-10958944 GCF_000147115.1 Myotis lucifugus
TTTTTGCCAAATTCAGAAAAGGCATGGTAGAGGCATAAAAGTACACTTTGGTGAGTGTCACTGGATCAAAAAAAGAGAGAGGCTAGAAATATAAGCAGAGACCATATTTTGAAGGCCTTCAAGGCCAGGTTATGAAGCTTGGCCAGGTTATGAAGCTTGGACTTTATCCTTTGGCAGTTTCTCACACTGGGGTTTTTCAAGATGTGTTAACAAGTATGACAAGGCATTGGATGAACACGGTGAATTTTTATGAGACATCAATTTTAACTTTATGATAAATATTTTGAAACATTATTTCTATATTAAAACTAGAGGTCCGGTGCACAAAAATTTGTGCACTCGGGGGGGGAGGGGGGGTCCCTCAGCCCGGCCTGTGCCCTCGCGCAGTCTGGGACCCCTCGGGAGATAACGACCTGCTGGCTTAGGCCTGCTCCTGGGTGGCAGAGGGCAGGCCCAATCCCTAGGTGCAGCCCCTGGTGGGGCTCAGAGCAGGGCTGATTGGGGAGTTGGGGCGCCGCCCCCTGTCATGCACAGAGCAGGGTGGATTGGGAGGTTGAGATGCCACCCTCAGTCACGCTCAGGGTAGGGCTGATTGGGGGGTTGGGGCACCGCCCCCTGTCACACTCAAGGCAGGGTCGATGGGGAGGTTGTGGCGCCACCCCCTGTGATGCACAGAGCAGGGCCAATCAGGGGGTTGGGGCGCTGCCCTGTCACTCACAGAGCAGGGCCAATCAGGGGGTTGGGGCTCCGTACCCTGTCACACACAGAGCAGGGTCAATCAGGGCGTTGGGGAGCTCCCCCCTGTCATGCATAGAGCAGGGCCCATCAGGGGGTTGAGGAGCTCTCCCCTGTCACTCACAGAGTAGGGCCGATAGGGGAGTTGGGGCACCATACCCTGTCACACACAGAGCAGGGCAGATCAGGGGGTTGGGACGCTGCACCTTGTCACCCACAGAGCAGGGCCGATCAGGGGGTTGGGGCACTGCCCCCTGTCACACACAGAGCAGGGCAGATCAGGGGGTTGGGGCGCTGCACCCTGTCACACTCAGGGCAGGGCCAATGGGGAGGTTGTGGCTCTATCCTGTCACACACAGAGCAAGGCCCATGGAGGGGGATTGGGCGCCACCCTCTATCACCCACAGAGCAGGGCCGATCAGGGGGTTGGGGTGCCGCCACTGTCACACTCAGGGCAGGGCCGATGGAGCGGTTATGGCTCTACCCTGTCACACACAGAGCCGCAGGGCGATCAGGGGATTGGGGAGCTCCCCCCTATCAGGCACAGAGCAGGGCTGATCAGGGTGTTGAGGCGCCTTCCCCTGTCACGAACAGAGCAGGGCAGATAGGGAGGTTGTGGCCCCGCCCCCTGTCACACACAGAGCCACAGGGCGATCAGGGGGTTGGCGAGCTCCCCCCTGTCACACACAGAGCCGCAGGGTGATCAGGGGATTGGGGAGCTCCCCCCTATCAGGCATAGAGCAGGGCTGATCAGGGGGTTGGGGCACCTTCCCCTGTCACGAACAGAGCAGGGCGGATAGGGAGGTTGTGGCCCCGTCCCCTGTCACACACAGAGCTGCAGGGCGATCAGGGGGTTTGGGCGCTGCCCCCTGTCATGCTGATCCCGGTGCCGGGAGGCATATTACCCTTTTACTATATAGGATAGAGGCCTGGTGCACGGGTGGGGGCCGGCTGGTTTGCCCTGGAGGGTGTCCTGGATCAGGGTGGGGGTCCTCACTGGGGTGCCTGGCCAGCCTGGATGAGGGGATGATGGCTGTTTGCATGTGGTCACACCTCCTTCAAGGTGGAGGTCCCCACTGGGGTGCCTGGCCAGTCTGGCTAAGGGGCTGAGGGCCGTTTCAGGATGGCGGGTGATTGAAGCTCCCAACCGCTCCTTTTTTTCTTTTTTTTTCTTTTTATTCTGGGCCAGCTTTAGCTCTGAGGCCTCGCTGCTGAAAGCTAGTTTCTGGCCTTTGTTTTTCCTTCTGTATTTGATACAATGTTTCGGTCAGGCTGGCTGAAGGCCGGCTGACTGAAAGCTGGTTTCTGGGGTTTTGTTTAGCTTCTATATTTGTTACAAAGTTTCAAACTGCCAGCTCAGAGGCCGGCAGCGGCAGGCGGGGAACGTTGGAGTCCGCCAGTCACTGGAGCAAGCAAGCCTCCCTGTTCGCTTCAGTGCATGGCTGCCGGCCGCCATCTTGGCTGACAGTTAATTTGCATAAGGATATGCTGATTAGCCAATCAGAAGGGTAGCGGTCGTATGCTAATTACCATATTTCTCTTTTATTAGTGTAGATGACTAAAAGGAAACACAATAAGTTACCAGTAATTGCTTTTTACAATTGGCAGGTAATACTAGTTGTAAGAGAAAACACTTTCTGCCTTAACAACAGACAAAATAAATTTGGTAGTATGATAAAAAGCAGTATCTATTGCAATCAATAGATCTCAGTTTGGAAGAGAAAATCAGAATACTAGATCATAAGATGCTATAACATAATTTAGACAAATACAAATTTTTAGAAGAGTCAGCCCAGTTGTAAAGTAACATCAATTCTAATTTAACTTTGCTATAATAACCAAGTAGATATTTAATTTAGAAATTGTGAGTCAGTCAATAAACACTGGCCTTTAGTAGCGTATCATATTTATCTTTTAATATGTAATCAAATGACTTCTGTTTTAAAGTTAAAATGATTTTGAGAAACATGTTTTAAATAGAAGTTTTTAAAAATGTATTGTCCTAGTATATTAACTACCATTTCTAAGAGATGTATCATATGGAATCAGATAGATCAGTTCCCTAATAGAAAATGGAAATTTGAAAGAGGTTAGCAGAGAGATTAAACTGATAATCCAAATTGGCTCTAGGGGTGGTAGTGTTGTTGGGGAGTGAGTGGGACCAGATGCAGATAATCCCACTAAGGAGGAGTCACAGTCAGAGGTACTGAAATATATACAATATATACAGTTTTGCTTATGGCAGGTCATTCTTGGGAAAACCAGCATATCTAAGCTTGGGGGACATGTTTGAACATTATGTTATGTTATGTTATGTTATGTTATGTTATGTTATGTTATGTTATGTTATATAGCATGCCCAAATTAGATGGGTGACATTTTAGGAAGCGAGAACTCTAAATATTTTCTACATGATGCATTATTCTTGAACACTCCAATGATTTTTCTAGCATTTAAATAAAATTTATTAGTTTATTATCAGCCAACCATGCATAAGGCACAATAGTTTTCTGGAGAGTGAGCATATACTGCCCCCCACAACAACCTCCACTAGCTAAGACAAACAATAATTAATTTAGTTAAATATATTTTACTGAGCATATTTGTATTTCAGTCATTTTAATAAGTTCTGGGATACACTAGTAAATAAAACAAAGTCCTTACTCTCATGGAGCTTATATTAAAGAAAAGAAAACAAGATAAGCATACAAATAAATATATATATTAAAATATTAGATAGTGATAAGTGCTATAAACAAAAGTAAGGTAAGGTAATGTGACAACTTTTTTTTAAGGGACTATTTTAGATAGAATAATCAAGGAAAACTTTTTGGTTATATTTGAGCAAAAGCCTGACTGAAGTGAGAAACATATAATAAATAAATGAATACATCAACATAAAGAAATTATACCTTGATATAAATAAATACATACCTAAACAAATAAATATTTGTTTGCTTGTCTATAGTACAAGCTAAGTGAAGGATATATAAAATCATATCACCACTTATTGACATATAAATATTTCAAAGCTTTATAGTCTCTAGACAACCTCTGTAACTTATTCTGGGTTCAATCCTCTCTCAACAGAGAAAATCATCTGTGTAAGGCAGCAAAATGTTTAAGCAAAGTGAATTAATTTTTTTACATTTACTAATTGACCTATACCTCACTTAATAAAATATTTGTTTTTCCCTAATTATTTACAAATAAATCTATAATAACAAAAGTGTAATATGCTAATTAGACTGGGCATCCTTCTGGACGTGCTTCTGAACGAAGCCGGGGCTGCAAGGGAAGCCCGGATCCCAGGTGCCAGAGGGAAGCTGGTGCCGGCAGCCGGGGGAAGGAAGGCCTACTCTTGCATGAATTTCGTGCATCGGGCCTCTAGTTTTATTATAAATTACTACATCCTCATTGAATAAAAATTAGACAAATAAAAATGTTGCCACTGGGAAAAATCCATCCAACTCCATTAAATAATATTTAAAGATGTAACATAATTTTATAAATGATACAAAAGAAAAGTGTTTTATGACAAAAATGATTACTTTATATTTTTCTATATTTCTTCTTATTTTACTTTTTACTTAAAAAATAATAGTAGTATTAGAATACTTAAAATTTTTTCAAATAGGAATAATATTCCTAAACTGTTGTCCTATGAACGTACTTCAAAGTGGAAGAGGAGCTACCATAAGAATCGCATGTTTCTTTGAAGAATTTCCAGGAAATTACATGGCCATTTGCCCACCCACCTTATTCTATATCCTAATTCAGTGAACATCTAAAAACCTCAAGCCACCCTGGCAGTTTTCTCAGTGGTTAGAGCCGGCCCGCTGGCCAAGAGTCACAGACTTGATCCCTGGCCCTGGTCAAGGCACCTGCAGGAGGCAACCAATCCGTCTCTCTCTCTCTCTCTCTCCCTTCCCTCCCCTCCACACTCTAAAAAATCAATGGAAAAAATATCCTCGAGTGAGGATTAAAGTAAATTTAAAAATAAAAATAAACACCTCAAGCCAAAAACTGTGGTGTTGTCTATTAGCTTCAAATCTATATTTAGTTTAGATTTTTAAAAATTTTTACTTTAGGTTTCTTTGAGACAATTCTCTATATTTTAT
Organism: Myotis lucifugus; assembly: GCF_000147115.1. Lineage (NCBI taxonomy): Eukaryota > Metazoa > Chordata > Mammalia > Chiroptera > Vespertilionidae > Myotis > Myotis lucifugus. Next base: position 10,936,276 of record NW_005871057.1, read on the forward strand.
TGGTTTTACCAAGTCATTTTTCCAATTATTTTTTTTCTTAATACATAATTAGAATAAATATTTTCAAGTGTTTCTGAAAGCAAGTGTACCTGTTCAAGTAATTCAGTAAAACCTAATCAGTGAATTATAGCACTTTCATGAGGAAAAAAATATTAAGCTTTCAAGAGGCAGTTCACCAAAACCATTGTTTTAGATTTTATGAAAAATTGTTCTAAAACTTCTCAAACAGTAGCCTAGCCAACAAAAATGTCAAAACAAATTTTAGCTTTGACCATATGTGTCAACTATTCAAATCTGTGAATCAAGCCAAGTATGCCAAATGAAGTTAAAATAATTAAAACATGGTGTTTTCTGATTTTCTTTTTCTTAATAGTTTACAGAGATTTTGTTTTTAAACTATGCCTTTATGTATGAAAGAAAGATTATTGTCACTTGGCATCTTTTTTACTTTCCGGACATATCTGATTATTTGGGGGCTAAAGATGTACTGAAGATATGAGAAAATTCAGTTCAAGTGACTTCACTGATCCTAGTAGAAAATATTGTAAACTTGAAAAGGAGCTGTATTATATTGGGTGAATTAGGAAACTGGACTGAGGAAATGAAACCATTATCACAATCATCTTTTTTGTTGTTGTTGTTTTGTTAATCCTCACCTGAGGATTTTTTTTTTAATTGATTTTTTCAGAGAGAGTAGAAGGAAGGGATGGAGGGAAGGAGAGAGAGAGAGGAAGAGAGAGAGAACCAGTGATGTGAGAGAGAAAGATGGATTGGCTGCCTCCCACACATACCCTGACCAGGGTAGGTATGTGTCCTTGACCAGGAATCGAACCCAAGACCCTCTAGTGCGTGGGCCAAGTCTCTAACCACTTAGCAACACTGTCCAGGGCTCATGATCACCTTCTGATGAGGACTGGCTTTGTGCAGACCTCGATCTCACAGCATCACTTTTATTACCTCATTTAATCTTCATAAGCATTCCATATCTAGGTTGCTGTCATTATTCCAATCTTGTAGAGGAGACATTTAAGCTTCAGGAAATTAAGTTCCCAGTTCCTAGTTCCTAAGGGGCAGAGCTAATGGTACCTAATGCCTTGATGTGTTTGGTATCAGAGCTGTAATGAAAATATTTTATAAGCAATTTTTTTCTCCCCTTAACTTGTGAATTATATATACTTCTGTTTTTCAATGGACATGGTTAAACTTACATGTCAACCATACTTAGTTTTAACATTGCTTATTTTGCTTTGTTTTCTTTCTGACTCCAAAAGTTCAGGGCTCAGAATTTAATTTTTTGTGTTTGATTACTTTAGTTAGTTATTTTGAGATGAAAATAGTCTTATGCAACAAACTCTTATCCAAGATACTTAAAATTGTTGTTTTTATATTCAGAACCCTGAGGAGAACTAGTGTGCCAGTTCTAAATTTTGACACCTCTAAAAATCATTTTCTTTTATGTAATCTGACTCCAGAAATTCTAGAGATTTGCTACTAACTGGATATAATTTTATGTAATTTTATTATCTCTTATATAACAAGTACAAATTTAACTAAAGCACATTGAGGAACACTTACCAAACAGCAATTTTGAGAAATAAGTGATAGTATTATTTTTAAAGCACCTGAATATCTATTCCATGTTCTAAATGTTTTAAATGAGAGCTTTACTGGTAATGCTGCCTACAAATCCTATAAATTCCCCAGATCACATTTCAATTGCTGCTGATTCTTTTTCTCTTCTAATTCAAACTTTTAGAGGGAATAGGCTATACCCATTCCCTCCAATATACCTTTATTTTCTTTCACTACTAACCAATAGCTACCTTTAGCTTCTGACACACTGAGATTTTTGTCCTCACCAGTCACTTTAACAGTTGACTCTAAAGGGTGCATTTCTGTTGATGTATTTTACTTTTTCTTTTTTTCATCTTTGACAATGTTGGCCACCCGAATTCTTGACTCCATTCTCTTGAAGTCTGTGATATCATACTTTCCTGGAATTTCTTCTACATATCTTTCTTATCTCCTTTGAGGTCTTCCATATTTCACTTAAAAATTTCAGTATTTCACATGATAACATCTTGTTTTTATTATTTTTTTACACTCTCCTTGTGGTAACTCACATCCACGTATTTTACAAATATGTATGAGCTAATTACTACCAGATCTGTATCTTTAACCCAAACCTAATTCCTGAGCTCCAAATGAGTAGTAGATCTCTCCACTTAGAAATTTTCAAACCAGAATTTAGCTCTTCCAAATATTCTCCTAGATCTATCTTGATGAATACTATCCCCAATATATCTACTCTTTAACCTAAATACCTGGAAAGTTTCTTAATACACTTATTCAATCATTCAAACTACAGTGAGCCTCTGTATCTGCAGGTTTTACATTCATGGATTCAACCAACAACGGATAAAATATATTCAGAAAAAAAATCCCAGAAAGTTCCAAAAAGCAAAACTTGAGTTGGCCACCTGCTAGGCACTAAGCTGAATCCATGCTAATGAAGTGATGTGTAGTCATTACCCTGCTGTAGCCTGTACACACATACGGGTTATATGCAAGCACTATGCCATTTTATATAAGGACCTGGAGCATTAATGTTTTGTTTCATTTTGTTTTGATCTGTGGGGGTCCTGGAACCAATCCCTGCCACCCCTTGCAGACATGGAGGGACAACTGTAGTTTTCATTTTTTAAAAAATTCTCCCTCTTTAATGTCTTTCCCAACTGTTTTGAACTCTCCAATACTACTAGTACTGCCTTAATTCAGAAGGAACAAAGTTTATAAAGTACTTTCAAACAAGTAGAAATTTTTTGAAAACAAAAATGGCATATAGAAGCCCATGTATAACAGATAAAAACACATTTATTCTGATCAAGCAGGAGTAGAAGATGACTCCAAGCGCTATTTCCCCTCTCATCTCCTTTTGGGACTTCTGTGATAGCTCTGTATCCTCGAGGGCAGCGATTTTATACCTTTTTCATCTCATGGCACACATAAACTATTACTAAAATTCTCCAGCACACCAAATAAATATTATTATTTTTGCTGAACTGACAAAAAAATAGGTATAATTTTGATTCATTCACACCAGATGGCTATTTTTGTATTGGCTCTTGTCCTTTATTTATTTGACAACCTAAGGGGAAAGAGGTCAGTGTCCCTGATTAGATACTCACCTATTGCATGTTTTAAAAATACTTGCAGCACAGTGGTTGAAAATCACTGCTCTAGGACTTAGCAGAAATTACTTTTAAAACTCTGCCTTCATATTGCTAAGTGAGAGAAACTAGACCCCCAAAAGGCTACAACTATGTAATTACTTAGAAAAGAAGGGAGGAAATGGCTATGCAGGAGCCACACAATGGAATTTTTAGGATGATGGAACTGTTCTATATGGTACTGTTGTTGTGGATAAGGTTTTCCAGTCAGAAAAAGAACTTACAAATAAGCAAGTGGGGGGAAGACTAGAATGAACCTTGTGGTGCTGGATTGGAATTGGAAATTATAACATAAACTTGTGTTTATTTTAATAGATGTACAGAAAGATAAATACAGAAATAAATATATATGTGTGTGTGCATAATTAGTATACAAATACATATTTCCTAGTTCTGTCTGCTGAGAAGGCCCATAAACAGTGACATCCTAACAGCAATAAATATACCTAATATTGAGACCTTGGTTTCTAAATACAATTCCCTAATTAAAGGGATCTGGGCTCTTTAGAGTAATGGTTTATGTTAGGACTGGTCGGGGAAATGGAAAATAAGACTAAAGCATTGTGTAATTCTAGAAAGTAAGGAAATGCAGATAGATGATAGATAGAAAAGTATCCTATATTATAAAAGCCAAAAAAAAAAAAAAAAGCCTAATATGCTAAGTGTCCAACCGAGCAGTTGACTGACCAGTCACTATGACGTGCATTGACCACCAGGGGGTAGATGCTCCAACCAGTAGGTTAGCTTGCTGCTGGGGTCCGGTTGATCAGGACTCAGTGAGATGGGCTGGACACGCCCTGGAGCCCTCCTGCAGTCCCTCCCCAGCTGGCTAACCTCCTGCATCCCTCCTCAGCCCTTATTGTGCACCAGTAGGGTCCCTCAGCCTGGCCTGCGCCCTCTTGCAATCCAGGACCCCTTGGGGGATGTCAGAGAGCCAGTTTCGGCCCGATTCCACAGGCCAGGCCGAGGGACCCCACTGGTGCACGAATTCATGCATCAGGCTTCTAGTGCAGCGATAAAATTATATCAAAACGACAAAGGAGTCTACCTGGAAGAGTTCCAGTGCCAATGCTAGAACAGCTTGAAAAAAAATAAATAACAATATTATTGGATTATAACAACCCCACCAAGACTAGAGTCTATACTAGTATAAGTGAGTGATTGATAAAAACAAATAAATGGAGGAAAGACATAAACCTTCCTTACAGAAGAATTCCACATAATAGATGTAGAAGAAATGATGGAAATAGAAAATCACCATTAGAACATCACAGCAATACTTGCTGTAGACAAGACCCACTAATGAATGATATACTTAGTGGGCAAAACTTTAAGGAGAAACAGGATATTTGCATAGACTCAAGTGATTAGGGGATGCTACAGAAATTTTCTGTGGCCTGTAAGTGGATCCTTAAGAATTTTTCCCAAGATACAAGTATAAAATTTGTGTTATTTTTAGTTATATTTAGTTTTGTACCTATAGTTCCTTGGTTGTGACTTACACATTATAGACCACTTGATATTAGGGTTTCTTGTACACTAGTGAAAAATAACAAATGCCTAATAAGAGAGTTTCATCATGTTATATTTATATGTTTAAATACACAGCCATTAAAAGCATTTTTTTGTCAAAGCTATTTAATGATACTGGAAAATGATTACGATAAAATAAGTATGTAAAAGCAAGATACAAACTGTGTATGTACTATAAACACAATTTTATTTTAAAAATATGTAAAAATAGCTGGTTTGGCTTAGTGGATAGACCGTCAGATTGTGGACCAAAGGGTCCCGGTGTCGATTCTGGTCAAGGGCATGTACCTAGGTTGCAGGCTCCTCCCCAGCCTGGCTCTGGTTCGAGCATGTGCAGGAGGCAACCTATCTATGCATTTCTCTCACATCGATGTTTCTCTCTGTCTTTGCCTCTCTCTTCTACTCTCCCTAAAAATCAATGAAAAAAATGTCCTTGGGTGAGGATTAAAAAATATAACATAGAAAAAAGACTAGAAATAAAAATGTCAACAGGCTAATATTGTTTATCTTCAGTAGTAGAACTAGAGGTGATTTTTCTCTTTTATACTTTCCTCCAATGAACATGTGTTTGTTTTATTGCCAGAAAGAAATAGCAATAAAACAGAAGCAACTTCCATGGTTGACATTGTTCAAATCCTTCCTCATGTGGATCCTGATTAGGCAGCCATAGGTACACCAAATTCTGGCACTGGCTGCATGGCCCAAAGGCCCAAAACATAGGAAAGCCATCCTACCGAAGACATACCAGAGTAGGAAGTGTCACAGGTTATTTGTCAAAAAAATTATTAAGGACAATTAATAACCAAAAATCAGGGAGACTGAATGTAGACACCCAAATCCAAAAAGTAAAACATGTAACTTCAAGTAAGAGCCAGAGAGCCAAGAGTCAAAGCCAAATAAGAAAGAAAAAAAAAGTTGATAATAGGAGCAAGTTACGAAGAAATTTACGAGGCCCTTGATGATTGCCATGAATTCTCAAAAAGGGCCTGTAGCTAATTTCCATTTGGATTACTGGTTCTCAGGAGGTTAGACTGACTTAAATGTTAAGGTAGCAAGGAGAAATTTGAAAAGAAAACAAAAATCCTGAATTCAAAATATCCAATTTCATTTTACGATGTTTAATGTGCTTTGCAAAACATCCACATTTTTAATATTTTTCTTTTGCCACATCCTCATCTGTCAAAATTTTTGATGGCTCACATTCAATCTCCTCTCTGAAACCATCTGCAGTCCCCCCAATGGAATGTGATGTCTCCCACCTTTCAAGTCCTGGAGATTTTATTAATGCTATTTGTAAAGAACACAAGTTTGTCTGCACAGTGACATAGCAAACTGGCCCTTCAGGTTGGGAAACTTACAGAAGCCTGGGTTGACATATATTATGCTGCTTCATGTGACACATGGTGTGTAACTTTCAGTGAACTAGTTTACTGACAAAGTGCTACCAACATACATACATATTTATTAAGAGAAACATGATAAGGAAGGTTCTCTCCCACTTGGAAGCTATATTTTATCTTAGTAGCTACTACTGTCAGATACCTGCATGGTACTTCCCTGCTTGCTTTTGAGCCATAAATTATTCTTGAAAAACTGGAATACGTCCCACTGTCAGAGTTTACACATTAAATTATAATCTAGAACACTTCTTTTACCTTGCCTGGTAAGATTTAATGTAGGCTTCTAAGCCATTGACATTTCCCAGTTACTCATGTAACAGTATTTCTCTTGCGATTAGGACAGAAGAGAGAAATGGAATAGGCTGTCATCCTTGCATTTTAAAGAAATAGAGATATCAGCAAATTTCCATAGATGTTTTTTCTCATATTACTCAGATTTTCAAATTAAGAAAATGATTTCAATATTTCTGATTCCTTAAAGTTTCCTTCTGGGCTGTGATAGTTTTTTTATGATACTGTTGCTATTTATGATTATGTAGTGTTGCCTCTAATAATATGCAAATCAACCTTCTTTTCTTATTGATTTATGATTAATTCTATACTTAGAAATGAACTTTAGGAAACTTATTACTTGACTTGTCCATCAGGGTGCCTAAAAGATACTTTAAGCTAAAAAAACAGAATCACTGTATGTACCCAATTCTGCCACTGCTGCTTAAAGGTTTTCTTCTTGCATCTGGGGGTTGTTTTAGTGTCTCTCTCCCTCACCTCCAACCAACCTCCAATACTTCTTATGGCACACACACAAATTACAAGTAGATTACAAATTACTGGGATTTTAAGTGGTCAAAGTGGTAGAGTAGGAAGTGTCACAGGGTTGAGTATTTGAAACCCCTTTCTTTCCCCATTGCAGAACCAACTGAGAAATAGGGTGTCAGAAATTGGAGATTATAATATTGTCTGAATTGCTGCCTCCCACGGATCTGGTAGAGAAGGAAGAAAAGACATTCAAATCCTCAGTGATAGCAGATGATTGATATAAAATATGAACCAATGACTTTCAACCATAATGGAACCTGCCATCCTCTCTCCAGGAGAAGTGGTTGATGAGTAAGGCAAGAATATGGAATTAAAGTTAAGAAAATCCACCCTCTGGAAAGAGGAGAAATGAAAAATACATGTACTCCTCTTCCAAGAGGAGCCCTAGCCTGTTTAGCTCAGTGGATAGAACTTTGGCCTGCGGACCAAACGGCCCAGGGTTTGATTCCGGTCAAGAGCACCTACCTCAGTTACAGCCTCCTCCCCTGCCCGGGCCCTGGTCAGGGCTCGTGCAGGAGGCAACCAATTGATGTGTTTCTCTCACATTGATGTTTCTCTCTGTCTTTCCCTCTCTCTTCCACTCTCCCTAAAAATCAATGGAAAAATATCCTCGGGTGAGGATTAACAAAACAACAACAACAACAACAAAACCAACAAAAAAAGAGGAAAACGGGGACATGGAAATCAAGAGAAGAGAGTAAGAGTTAAGTACAGTTCAAATGCCACCTTGCACATGATATTCTATTCTCTGCTGGAATTCTTTAAGCTCATGGTCTATCTAACAAGCTGATATTTCTCCTTCAAGGCTCAGGCAAGTGAGATCTCTGTGAGACCTTCGCTGGTTTGTTTAGTTCCCCATCATCTATATTTGCATTGCAAATCATATGTCAATGTCATTCTTTATACCTCTTTATTTCCCACCAGAGTAGAAACTTTATTTCCCAGCAGAGATTGTATACTGCATTATAAATGACAAGTCTATTTTTTGATTTAGGATGCTTATCACTGCAAGAATATAAAAAATAAACTAAACACCTAGGTTGGAAATAACCCAATCTTCATTATGTGAGTAGATTTAATGAATTCTGTTATAACTCTAAATGGAATATTAGATATATTCTAAAAGTCATATTTTTAAAAAATAATATTCAGTGATTTAAGAAAAAATAACAAACCATGACATCATAGGTAGGAAAAAAGAAAGTTGCAAAATAGTTTATAAAATTATATAGAAATATTTAAAATTTACATGAATATATCTATATGTAAAACATAATTTTAATATCTAAATAATAACTATGCTTATTATGGATGATTTCATATTCTCTTCTTTATACTTTTCAATTTTTCCCAAATAATAAGTATTAGAGAAAATATTAATATAAAAATATAATTATGTAAACTATGGTCCATTGGCTTCCTCCCTCTGGTGCCCAGTGCTCTTCACATAGTTGATATTCAATAAATTTTGGTAAATTGCTAGGAATATTGGGGCCACTGATTTGTTGACATCTTTTTAAAGTTCTTGATCATTCTTTTTCTATAAATTCTCTAGTGAGTTGATCTGAAAATATTTACTTTATTAACCAAAGAACTTATATGCATATACGCAGAGCCCATGGACACAGACAATAGTGCAGTGAAGGCCAGGGGTAGGGCAGGAGCCAGGTGGAGGGGGGAAAGGGGGGCATCTGTAATACCCTCAACAACAAAAATAAATTATTTTTTTTCTGTATTTTCAAACAGGCACCAGTGCATCACTATTAGCTTTACCTATCCATTCTTCTTGAAATAAAACATACAAGATAGCCTCCTGTTATCTGAGAGAAGAATCTTAAGGGTGAGGAGTAGGATAGATCATCTGCCAATTCTTAATAAAAGCATGCTTTTTGGTTTTAACATAACTAAATTAGATGTTTTAAGTTTTTCTTCCAATATCTGTTAATTTTCTTTTTCTGTGTTTGTTCCTTAGCTACTCCACCCATCCCATACAGCATCCATGCTGGGTATCTGTATCACATAGTTCATTAAGAATATTAATATATATCTAAATATAATTATTCTTATTTTGTTGTTAAGAAATTTGGTTATCCTCCTTGTTTTTTATATGAGGAAGTGTAATTGGCCAGTTTCCTATGGAGCTGAAAGAGGCCCAAAGCCCTTGAAGTCCTTTGCAAACTCAAAATAGTTTGCTTTCGTATTAATACAAATTGTTTAAATTGTTGCATTTTTTCTTTCTATGAATCTTTCTTCTTTTTCTTCTTTTTGTTTTTAATCCTTAGGGGAGGATATTTTTTCCATCTATTTTTAGAGAGAGTGGAAGGAAGGGGGAGAGACAGAGAGAGAAACATTGATGTAAAAGAGACACATCAGTTGGTTGCCTCCCCTTAGTTGGGGCTGGGGACCAAACCTGCAACCCTTGACCGGAATTGAACCCAAGACCCTTCAGTCTGTGGGCTGATGCTCTAACCTCTGAACAAATCCAGGTAGGGATCTATGAATCTTTCTAAATAAACTTATTTCTTAAAGTTATTTGATACTTTTTCAACTTTTTCTTGTCTTGACAAGGGTTTCTTTTACAAGGCTTTTCTACATTATCAATATTTTTACTTAATTTGTATTGATAACCAAAAGTCACCTTATTATAGAGGGTAACTCAGCACAGTCTTAAAACTTGTACAGAAATCTGTGGCCTAGTCATTGTTTGGCATAAAAGTCGTTAAGCTTGCCAATGACAATCTGCCTTAGATAATGAACCACTTTCCCTCTTGGTTTATAGAACAATAACAGTAAATGCCATTCATTTTTAGCCAAAGTCTCTCCTCAGGTTTAATAATACTTTATTGTGCTTTACTGTATGACTTTCTTCTATTTTCTAAAAGTGAGAATATACCTGTAATTCTAATATTAAAGGGGTTGCCGATCTAGTTTTCCTTGGTGTCATAAGCAGCTCTAAAAGAGCTTCCAATGATTCTTGCTCCCTGAGATTTGCACCCTTGTGTAAGTCTTTCCTCTAAGTGTGGGTGGGACACCCTAACTCTCACCTCTGTTAAGTAGAATGTAGCAGAGATTATGGGATATTTCAAATAAGATTAGGTTGCGAAAAGACTATGGCTTCTGCTTGCCAGTCTCCATGACTTTCTCACTTGCTTGCCAGATGGCATGTGTTGGGCTACCCTATGGAGAAGCTGATGTGGCAAGGGACAGAGGGTGGACTCTAGTCATCAGTCAGTACAGAACTGAGGACAGCGGTTCAACAGCCCATGAGGAACTAAACCTTGTCAACAACCATGTTGTGGGCACTTGGAAGTGAATCCTCTACCAGCTGAACTTCAAGAGAGATTGCAGTCTTAGCCAACATCCTAACTATAACCTCATTAAAGAATCTTGAGACAGGCATTGCCTTAAGCTGCACTTGGATTTCTGAACCACAGAGACAGGAGGATAATAAATGTTTGTTTTTTAAGCTTCTAAGTTTTGGAATAATATGTTATGAGGCAAAAGATAACTAAAACACCTGGTCATAGATCTTTTCTGATATTCTTCTATAAGTGAAATTTTATGAGTATACTAGTACATTTTTATAGTTATTTTATCTTTAAAAGGGGGATAATCTGAGAATTATAAAATGTTGAATAATATTTAAGTTCAGAATATACCACTTAGGTTAAAAGAAGTAGATGGCCCAGCCGTGGGCCCAGTGATAGAACATTGACCTATGAAGGAGGTCATGATTTGATTCCCGGTCAGGGCATATGCCTTGGTTGTGAGGTGGTCTTGATCCCCAGTTTGGAGAGTGCAGAAGGCAGCCAGTCAATGATTCTCTCCCTCTCTGAAATCAATAAAAATATATTTTAAAAATAGAAATAGATGTAATCTTGCATTTCCTAGCAAATGATTACTGCAATATTTTCTAATTCCTAGTGCAAGCCCTGAGCCAACAGGATGTAGTCCTCCCACATCTGATGAGCTAAACACAGAATTGCACAAGTCAATGCAAAATCAGCTCTCATTGCTTATGAATCAATCTTGAGAAAGATAAAGTAAAGAAAACATGGCCACTGTTTCTATAAATAGAAGCTGGAGGAAGAGTAAAGAAGGAAGACTCTAATATTTAATATAACTCATAAGTGAGGGCTATAGGATATAGCATACTATATTCTGCTTATATGAATCAATTTAAGAAATATAATTCTACTTCTTGGTTTAGTCCTAGAAGTACCCAACTATGGTAAAGCCACATCCTGAAAGGCCTCTTACGAATCACCGTCCACTTCTTCCCCAAAAGAACATGCTCTGATCTCGAGGATTACCCACTGCAGTGATACAAATTGGGGCAATCATTCAATTTTCAGTTTTTACCCTGTGATTGTGTCAATGTCACCACCGTCTGCCCAAAACACTTGCCTGGCTGATTTTTCAAGGACAGAGGTATCTGATCCAAGTTTGGCAAATCTAATTCTCTTTCTTGGAAATATGAAACTTGAACAGAGGCACCTAGAGAATGAAGGTTACTAGCACTGGGATAGCTATTATCAATATTTGAGAAAAGATTCAACAGTTTATCATGCTGAAGACCCAGAGCAGCCTTTTGCTCTGAACTTTGTCAAGGCAGTATGATGGTTCAATATGTTTTTTGGTTCTATGTGCTATCTTAGTAATATCATAAGTTTAACTTCCTTGCTTGGGTACTTTCCAGTTATTTAACAGTTATGCCTTGACCTCTCTTATTTACTCACTACATCCGTATTAAATAAACTTCTGCTTTAAGATCTTGGCTGTTTCATGTCTCTAATTTAGTCTTCCCATATAGATGAGTATAAAAAAAAGATGAACTATTTTTTATAACTAAATCAGGTATGAATTTTTTGAGTAAGTAAATAAGTAGAAATTTATGATAGTCATAGATTGATGAGAATGAGGATATGTGGGCTATACAGATAAATAATGAAGGCATTTCTATTTGGTATCTTGCCGTTATTTTTTTTCTACAGTCCAATGAACAATTTTTTCACCTATTTTTCTTATTTATTTTTATTTTACTTCTGATGTAATTTTATATACACACATAATTATAGATAATGGAGTAATATACAGGGTGTCCCAAAAATGCATACGAATTTTGAATAATTATTAATTACAATTGGTTAAATCTGAAAAGAAAGAAACATCAATTGAACTATCAGCTGTTAAGTGTGTATACATTTTTAGGACACTCTGTATACGTACATTTCATGATTCTGCTTATATGAAGTATCTAAAGTAGTCAAACTCATAGAAGCAGAAAGTAGAATGGTTGTTACTAGGGGCTGGGGGAGGGAGAAATGGGGAGTTGCTGTCCAGTAGGTATAAAATTTCAGTCATACAAGATGAAAAATTCCTTGAGATCTGCTTGTAGTCTCTATAGTTGGCAATACTGTATTGTACACTTAAAAACTTGTTGAAAGAGTATATCTCATGTTATTTTTTCACCACAATTTTTTTAAAAGCTATAGTCAAAGTGATATTGACAAATGTCTAACCAAAGTTTAATGCTGCTATGACTTTTGGTGAGCTTGTACCTTAACAACAAATGTAGAATTTAAGATGTGGAACATATTCTTAGAAGGCAAGACCATACAATCTTGAGTCCATTCTAAAACCAGTGGATTTCTGTGACCTCTTGATTCATAGGATATGGCTTGAGGCCAGATCTTGGTAAGATGCACACTGACTTCCTAAGAGTCTCATGTAGCTTTTGTGTGGTCTCCCAGGAGGTAGTCTCAATCACCAAGTCTTTCATTAAAGCTGCATTAGAGGAGTTCTCTTTGGACTCTATTTAGGGTCACCTAGAAAAGCAAGATCGTATTGTAGCCTAGTGTTATCTTATAAGTCTATTAGTATAATTTAGCTATTGGAACTATTTCTTGTATCCTCCTTAGAAAAATACAACAGCATGAGATTTCAAATTATTTCGAATCTTAGCCTCTTGGATTTTAACTGTTCCTTTGTTGTAGAGAGTCCTCCTGTTCAGGTCATTTTGGCAGATTTCCACATCAGTGTAACACTCTAAGGCTCACAGGATTTTTACTTGACAGATGGATGTTTATTTATGTCTGTTTGGTTAACTTTGCTCTGTGGCTGAGCAGCTGTTTCCTTCTGGTTATGACAGTGGGTTTTGGGTAAAATTAAAATGACATTGCCATTTTGTTTCTCCTTCCACTGCTGCCGTTATGTGGGAGGATAAAACAACTTCAGGCATTTATTCAACAAATATTTATTCAGCCCTTACTATATGCCAGAAACTGAGGATAAGGTTGTTAACAAAAAAAACACTGCAGTTCCTGACTTCACAGAGCTGTGGTTTAGGGGATCTAAAATGCTGACTCACACTTCCAAAACCCACTCAAACTCCAAGGGGTCCAATCTCCAAGCATAGGATTCTTAGGAATACTGCTTCTTTCCTTCCCCCAAACAGCATTTCACTATTGATTATGGAAGGTATGTGTCAAAGCTGAGCATTTTCTTTTTACTTAGATCATAAATTTTGCAGAGAGGGATTTTTGGCAATTTCTGAATTTCTTTATAAATGAAGGTTCCTTTATTGTTTCCTGTTGTGCTTGTTTTTTGGTTAGTGTGTTGTGCAAATGTGTACTCATTCCATCATCTTTCCCGAAAGTCTATCTTGATTCAAATCTACACATTAAAAAAGTGAATGACAAACTCATTCCCCAAGTCTTTCCCATCTATTTTAATTACTAATTCAACTACTTTTCAAAAATGATTTACATGAGCCCTGGCTGGTTTGGTTCAGTGGCTGGAGCGTCAGCCTACGGACCTAAGGGTCCTGGGTTCAATTCTAGTCAAGGGCACTTTGGTTGCAGGCTCAGGGCCCTGGTTGGAGTTTGCAATCAATGTGTTTATCTCACATGGGTATAACTCTGTCTTTCCCTCTTTCTTCCACTCTCTTTAAAAATTAGTGGAAAACTATCATCAAGTGTGGATTAAAAATATATATATATCATTGTTAATCCTTCATCCAAAGATGACCAGTATTATATTTTAACTAGAGGCCAGGTGCACAGATTCATGCACTGGTGAGGTCCCTCACACCAGTGCATTATGAGGACCGGGAGGGACAGCAGGAGGTTGGCTGGCCAGAGAGGGACCATGGGAGGGCTCCAGGGTGTGTCTGGCCTGCCTCACCCAATCCCAATCGGCTGGACCCCAGTAGCAAGCTAACCAGTCAGAGTGTCTGCCCCCTGCTGGTCAGTGCGCATCATAGCGACTGGTCGAATGGTCAAATGAATGGTTGGACACTTAGCATATTAGGCTTTTATTATATAGGATGTACATCTTTCCAAAATGTTTAGTAGGTATACACATACATATACAGGGACATAAAAAATCTTGCTCCTTCCTTTTAATTTAAATAATTAAAATTATTTAAACCTACAAAACCATTTCATAACCAGTTTTTTAAAATCCTCATCCAAGGGAATATTTATTGGTTTTAAGGGAGAGAGAAAAAACAACAACAACTCAGTGATGTAAGAGAGAAACATGGATTGGCTGCCCCCCGGCACATGCCCCACAATCCAGGTATGTGCCTTGACTGGAAATCCAACTGCAACCCAGACTATGCTCCAACTAACTGAGCCAGCTGGCCAGGGCTATAATCAGCTGTTATCACAGAACATAAATTATGAACATTTTTAGATTTCAAAACATATAGATCTATAGCATTATTTAATGGCTGCATTTCATGCCATAAGTTATCTACACTACCCTGAAGTTTAGATTTCCTTGAATATTTTATTCTTGGGAAATCTCATGCAGGTACCCTGTAGTTCTTTTCAAGACTTGATCTCTGTTACAATTTTTTTTGTACTCTTTTAATACTTAATAGAAGCTCACCCAGCCCATGAGTATTTAAGTAGGCATAATTACACTTCAGGATTGTATTATGAAGTACTATTGATTTTATACTTTTTCTTTTCCCTATGCAACAAACATTGATCATTTGGATTTTGCATTTTTCTCTGACCACTTTCTATTAGTTTCAAACTGCTCCCCTTCCAAATTTAGTAATGATCATTTCAAAATGAATGTTTTAAATCTGAACTGTCTCATGAGAGCAGCCACCTCCCGAAGTCAGAATAAAGGGGAAGGCAAACATACCACCCACCCAGGAGCCAGGGCATTACCAAGGTGATTCCATCATCTGTCTCTTTCTTCCACAATAGAAGACGTGGTGGTATTCCGTCTGCTCGTTTCCCAGGCTGCAGCCAGGAGAAGGGAAGAAGAGAGGTATCTCCCTGACTCCCCACACACATTCAAACAAGCACAAACAAAGGCAAAGTATTGAAAATTTATCACTGAGTCACATCTAGTTCTGTCTCCCACCCCTTGGTACATTTATTATGTCCTTAGGTTAGGGAGGAAGGGGAGGAAAACCAGAGAGGCCTTATAACCTTTCCTTGGTACAGCAGGGGGTAATAATAACTAGAATGCATTTAATTTTTACTTCTAGTCAGGTATTAGTCTAAGTCAGTGATGGCGAACCTTTTGAGCTTGGGGTGTCAGCATTTTGAAAAACCCTAACTTAACTCTGGTGCTGTGTCACATATAGAAATTTTTTTGATATTTGCAACCATAGTAAAACAAAGACTTATATTTTTGATATTTATTTTATATATTTAAATGCCATTTAACAAAGAAAAATCAACCAAAAAAATGAGTTCGCGTGTCACCTCTGACATGCGTGTCATAGGTTTGCCAAGTCGTTTATGTGTTAACTAATTTATTCATAATACCATGAAGACATTACCATTATTATTTGCAGTTTATAAATTAGGAAATTGAGGCACAGAGAAATTTAGCCACTAAAGCCAAACAGATAGTGAATGGCAGAATAGGATTCAAACCCAGGGAGCCTGATGTTAGAGCCCTCCCTCTCATTCAGTTTGCCATGCCTCCTTTTTAGCTTTATTGAGCCAATTTAGTGAAATACACACTTGGCAGCCCAGGTATCCACATTTTTGACAAGACTTATCTACTTACCTTGGATTAAGGTTAATCTTAGAATCAGACATAAAATAAATTGATTATTTTTAATCCCCAGAGACACTGTTCTAGCTCTCTGACCTCCAATTATGTTGTCAGTACCACCAGGCACTATGAGGCCCAAGAACATCCTTCTAGAGCAGTGGTTCTCAACCTTGGCTGCACATTAGAATCACCTGGGAATCTTTTTAAAATCCTGATTTCTGGGCCCCATCCTCCAGAAATTCTGTTTCTTTGTTACTAATGTTGTGGCCCCACCCCATAACAAAGAAACAGCATTTCCAGAGGATGAGGCCCAGAAATCAAGATTTTAAAAAGATTCCCAGGTGATTCTAAGTGTGCAGCCAAGGTTGAGAACCACTGTTCTAGAGTCTAGAGACCCTGATCCTCCTTGTCTTTCAAAACTTGTGGCTGGTGGTTCTGCTTCTGCCAATCCATCGCACATGGTTGCAGATCCCCCCCGGCTGATGTCAATGTTGCCATGACCCCCACCACACCTTGCTATAGGGTACAGGTGCCAGGTGCCCGGTGGCCCAGTGAGATCAGTCTTACTTGCACACTTCCTGAAGCAGAGCTTTCTCTTCCTTTGGAGCTGGGATTCCACGTTGCGGCCACTTCTCCAATTTCTCCTTGATTACCCATGACACTCTCTTCCATTGAAGAGGGTTTCACTTTCAGCCCCAGAGGACCTCCATCCTTGGTCGCTTGCTCTTAGTTCCTATGAATTAACTTCATTCCGTGTCAAGTCCCACCATTAGCCTTTCATCCCTACTTTGTTATTTGCTTTCCTTTTTTTTTTTTTTTTTAATGGAGAGAAGTAGAATTTTCTTTAGTAGTTTTATGTAGGGAGTGGCTATAGGATTAAACCTTGGACTGACATGTGGCAGAGCCACAAACAAGTCCCAGCCTGGAGGGCAAAGCTCTCCTAGCATAATTAAGCCTGACCTTGTAGCCCTCCCTAATTCCTCCTTAAGTAGCTAATGGGCTGTGGGAGCTGCAGCAAGTATTGCCAAAACAAGAACATTTGCAAACATGTTAATCTTGTTATAATCAGACTATAAAATAAACTCGGTGTATCGGCTCTGGGTCACTGTCTCTCCATCAGAGGAAAGCTGTCCCACCGGCCCCAGCTTTTTTCTTCTATCTCTGTGTCTGTCTCTTTCTTTCATTTTCTCAATCCCCAGCCGCCCCTACTCAGGAACCAGACCTCTCTCTAGCCGTGCTGGAGGCGGAAAAGAGAGAAATATTTATAGTGTTATATCCACCTAAACCAGTGGTTCTCAACCTACCTAATGCCGCGACCCTTTAATACAGTTCCTCATGTTGTGGTGACCCCCAATTTCATTGTTACAAATTGAACATAATTAAAGCATAGTGATTAATCACAAAAACAATATGTAATTATATATGTGTTTTCCGATGGTCTTAGGCGACCCCTGTGAAAGGGTCGTTGGACCCCCAAAGGGGTTGCGACCCACAGGTTGAGAACCGCTGACCTAAATCTAAGCTATATTGATAGATCCTTTTCCAAACTTGAATGCTTGGTTTCCAAACATTCCTTTAACATATTTAGCTATTTAGCTTGTATACTTCATAACATTTCTGACATTACCTCCAGTTCAGACTCTTAAGTTTATTTACATTAGGATGAATTAATGCAATTTAATAATTCCCTCCCTTTGGATCAAGATGTAGGTAAGTAATTGTGAAGTCTGTATTCTACACTATACAAATTATCTGATTTGAGAGAAATGTGTGCTATAAAAAGTCTTTTCTACAAAATATATTTTATTTTAAGTGAACTTCAGACAGTATCATTCAGTAGTAAGAGCAAATTCAAAGTTGATAGGAAAAATAAGAGGGAAATTTGTAGACTACAGCATTAAAAACATCTAGAAACTTACATGAACAATGTTTATTGGTATCATAGAAAATTTGTGAAAAACTTAAATGTTTGAAAATGGAATAACTATTCAAGGATATACTTATAAAATAGTGATATTTTAAACAGTAGTACTTAGTTAACATTACGATGAAGCAATTGGGAAGATATAAAGAACAATAAACAATTATGGCATTGTGAATATTTTTAAAGGTTGCCAAAGCTAACACTAGTCAATTTATAGTATTTCTATTTTTCTTCAATGATTCTCTAATAAAATACTAAGAAATGAAGCAGGGGTTTTAATACTCAGCTCTTGCTATAATAATGTTTTATAATAAATACTCCCCAAATCTTAGTGGCTTATAACCATACATAATACATAAACATATATTGATCACTTATTGATCTCAGGGTCAGTTGAACCTTGCCTTAATTCAGTTGGGCTTGGCTGCAGGCTGCAGTGTGATATCAGGTATACTTCAGGTGTACTTTATATGTCTTATTTTTGGACTATGGGCTTCTTGGGGGCATTCCCTTCTCATGGAAATGGCAGAAGTGCAAGTATACACGTCAAATTATACAAGCACATTTAAAACGTATGTTTAAAAAAAACCCTCTTATGTTCATGTTATGTTCATGTTATGTCCACTAACATGCCACTGGCCTAAGCAAGTTGCTTGGCTAGGCTGAATATCAATAAATCAAGGAAATATATCTTGCTTGAGCTAGTGGGGCACTCCAACATTAGATGCAAAGATTATGGGTGTACATTTTTATCACAGAGAAGGAGTGAAGAATTGGGGGAAATAGTCCAATTTCCCAGTAAAAGAAATGGAATTAAAGTGTTCTAAAGTTCAGAACTTTTGGGGAAATATAAAAGTCAATGTTTTGTATTAGGTGAGTCCAGCATACATGTTGTCATCTCTAGAATAAGCAAGAAAAGAGTAGTAAACGTGTATATGTGGCATTACACATCCCGGAGGGGTATACATATAAACTTTCTGGCAATTCTGAGCTTGCAATCAGGAAGGGGAGCAGCTCTGGAAACTAGATAACGTCAAGGCTGAAGTCACGTAGGTCAATCTGATATCTGTATTATGCCCCTCTACCTTAGGCCTCCAAGTTTGAGCATGATATCCTGGAATTGTCTCTTTGACAGAAGATTCTTTTATCCTTTAAAGGAGCCAATCCTTTTTCAAACCAACAGTAAATGTAATATTTCCTGATAAAAGGAGATTCGTGTGCATGAAGATTCAAACTGGAGCATGATATTTTGCCTTAGTATCTCAAGCAATTCATGTTGTGCCCAGAAAAATGTCACACAGAGCCAACAAGATTAACACGTGCAAAGCAAGCAGTGATGCCTGTGCTCTGCTGTGTTGCTGTTGGCACTTCTCTCAGCTTGGAGAATCATGGGGAAAAGGAATAAAATAGCTTCCTGTGTGTTTCTCAATTCATTACAGATTCTCCATCTGTATTTAATATTCATTGAATCCAGGTCAGCAAAGAGGTCAATAACCAGTCAGATGATTAGTGACTTTGAGAATGTTTTCATATGTTTCTAGGCTTTCTGTATGTCCTCAAGTGTCTAGGTCCTTTGCCCATTTTTTGATTGGATTGTTTATCTTCCTTTTGTTAAGTTTTATGAGTTCTCTGTAGATTTTGGAGATTAAACCCTTATCTGAAATATCATTGGCAAATATGTTCTCCCATGCAGTGGGCTTTCTTGTTGTTTTGTTGATGGTTTCTTTTGCTGTGCAGAAGGTTTTTATTTTGATGTAGTCCTATTTGTTTATTTTCTCCTTAGTCTTCATTGCCCTAGGAGCTGTATCGGTGAAGATATTGCTACTACGAATATCTGCTATTTTGCTGCCTATGGAGTCTTGTAGGATCGAGAGATGCAAATCAAAACAACAATGAGATACCATCTCACACCTGTCAGAATGGCTATCATCAACAATCAACAAACAACAATTGCTGGTGAGGATGTGGAGAAAAAGGGACCCTTGTGCACTGCTAGTGGGAATGCAGACTGCTGCAGCCACTGTGGAAGATAGTATGGAGTTTCCCTAAAAAGTTAAAAACGGAACTCCCATTTGACCCAGTGATCCCACTTCTAGGAATATATCCCAAGAAACCAGAAACACCAATCAGAAAGGATATATGCACCCCTATGTTCATAGCAGCACCATTTATCATAGCTAAGATTTGGAAACAACCTAAGTGCCCATCAGCAGATGAGTGGATTAAAAAACTGTGGCACATCTACACAATGGAATACCATGCTGCTATAAAAAAGAAGGAACATGTACCATTTACAACAGCATGGATGGAACTGGAGAGCATTATGCTAAGTGAAATAAGCCAGTCAGAGTAAGATAAATATCACATGATCTCACTCATATGTGGGATATAATGATCAACATAATTTGATGAGCAAGAATAGATCCAGAGACAAATTCAGGGGTGGGGGTGGGGGTTAGAGAGCAACCAAAGGAATTGTATGCATGCATATTAGCATAACCAATGGACACAGACACTGGGGCGGTGGGGACTTGCCTGGGGTGGGAATGGCTGGAGAGTGTGGTCGATTGGGGAAAAAGGAGACATATGTAAAACTTTAGACAATAAAAAAAAATAACCAGTCATTATGTATCATACTATTTAACTAGATGCCCAGTGCATGAATTCATGCACCAGTGGGGTCCCTCGGCCTGGCCTGCAGGATCGGGGTGAAACCGACTCTCTGACATCCCCCAAGGGGTCCAGATTGTGAGAGGGTGCAGGCCAGGCCGAGGGACCCCACCGGTGCACATTTGGGGCAGAGGAGGGATGCGGGAGGTTGGCCAGCTGGGGAGGGACCTCAGGAGGGCTCCAGGGTGTGTCCAGCCTGTCTCGCTAAGTACCGATTGGCCAGACTCCAGCAGCAAGATAACCTACTGGTCAGAGTTTCTGCCCCCTGGTGGTCAGTGCATGTTATAGCCACTGGTCAACTGGTCAACTGTCTGCCCCCTGGTGGTCAGTGCACATCATAGCGAGTGGTTGAGCAGCCTTAGCATATCATCAGCATATTACGCTTTTGCTTGGTCAATGGGAAGGGTAGCGGTCGTACGCCAATTACCATGTTTCTCTTTTATTAGTGTAGATACTTAGGGTACTGCCTAAGGACCAGGAGGAACAAAACAAAGTTTTGGCTATGTTCAATCAGAAGTCATAATGTGAATATGTTTTTATTTAGAGAGTGGCTGAAAACAGAGCACTCTTTAAGGAGATCACTGCAGTTTAAAAGTCAACAATAGTTAAACATAATGAACTAATTAGATCATTAGCAGCATTGTATCTTTAATTGAGATACATTTTAATTAATTAACAAGCAAAACAGAGACAGTCTCATAGAAAGCAGGCTGACAGCTGTGGGGGTGGCTGGGTTGGTGGTGGAGGAATAGAGCAAAAAAGAAAGAAGAAGGAAAAACTCATGGACATGGACAACAGTGGGGTGATAGAGGGATAGAGGAAGTGAAGGGGGTATAGGGGGAAAAATGGTGATGGACTGAGACTTAACTTGGGGTGGTGAACACACAATACAGAACACAGATTGTAGAATTGTGCACCTGAAAGCTATATAATTTTGTTAACCAGTTTCACCCCAATAAATTCAATGAAAAAAATTACCAACAAAAAACAAGTACAAGGAAAAATAAATAAATAAAATGTAATGGTTTTTTATTTAAATTACACAAAAAAAGAGATACATTTTATGATGAATTGTACCTTTCTAAGCATGATAAAGAACACAAGATTATTTAGGATAGCAGTTTGATAACTGTCAGTAATGGTATTTTAATGACTAGTAGAGCTCATTTAAGTCTCTCTGATTCCTTCTAGCCAAAAATGCACGTTTCTCTCATATGAGGTATTTAACCAAATCTAACATATTTCCAAGTCCCAGAGATGTTAGCACATTATTATTAGCTTGTACCAAAGCTTTACAAACTTTCCAATTGTGGTTTTCCACGGAGGAACTGGAGTCTACCTTTTAGAATAACCCAACCATTTACTTTCTCCTCTTTTGCTATAGAGTCTATAGCAAACTCAGTGGTCGGCAAACTCATTAGTCAACAGAGCCGAATATCAACAGTACTTCTCAAAATAGACTTGCCCAGGCCGAAAACCGACTTCTGCGCATGGGCCACGAAGTTTCAATCGCACTGTACATGCACCCACACGTGGTATTTTGTGGAAGAGCCACAAGAAAGGGGCCAAAAAGCCGCATGTGGCTCGCGAGCCTCAATTTGCTGACCACGGCTATAGACCATGATGAAAATATAAATTTAGGGGTTTTAATTTCATCTTAGCTTTGGCTCCACGGAAAATCTTTCACTTGTATTTGGTAAGTTTTCCTTCTTATTCCCCAATTTCTTTTATTGAATTTATTGGGGTGACATTGGTTAATAAAATTATAGAGGTTTCAGGTAAACAATTAATTCTACAATACATCATCTTTATATTCTACTAGAGGCCTGGGGCATAAAATTCATGCATGCGGGGGGGAGGGTTGGTGTGTCCCTCAGCCCAGCCTGCACTCTCTCCAATATGGGACCCCTTGGAGGGATGTCCGACTGCCCATTTAGTCCTGATCCTGGTGAGATCAGGCTAAACGGCAGTCGGACATCCCTCTCAAATTCCAGGGACTGGTGGCTTTCCATCAACTCGCTGCTAGCTTGCCTTGATCACTCCCTAATCACCTCCTCTGCAAG
>NW_005871057.1:10959554-10967700 GCF_000147115.1 Myotis lucifugus
CCAACTGCCTCCCCTGCCAGCCTGGTCCCCCCCAACTGCCCTCTCCTGCAGACCTGGTCCCCCCCAACTGCCCTCCCCTGCAGGCCTGGTCCTCCCCAACTGTCTCCGTATGTCGGATGGGAAAAACAAACAAACAAACAAACAAACAAACAAACAGCACATCTGTAATACTTTCAACAGTAAAGAAAAATAAATAAATATATAATAAAATAAAAAAGTTTTTGCACAGCAAAGGAAACCATCAACAAAATGAAAAGACAACCCACTGAATGGAAGAACATATTCGTGGATACATCTGATAAGGTCTTAATATCCAAAATTTATAAGGACTTTATAAAACTCACCACCAAACAATCCAATTAAGAAGTGGGAAAAGGACCTGAATAGGCATTTCTCCAAAGAGGACATAGAGATGGCCAACAGACATATGAAAGGATGCTCAATGTCACTAATCATCAGAGAAATGCAAATTAAAACCACAATGAGTTATTCCCAAATTTCAAGGGGTCTTTCCAACCCCTTTCCTTAAGCTCAGCCTGCCCTCACTCTGAACTCAGTGGGTAACAATGCCTCTTCTTATTAGAGGAAGGAGAGTTCATTGGAAAACTCCCTCAACCTCCTCACTCTCCAGCCCTAGGCTTCTTGTGTGTATCGCTTTCTTCCTGTGCACTGGGTCATGCACTGGAAAATCAACCATCTGAAATGTTCTCTTTCACTTCTCTAATATCTCTAGGTACCTGGAATTTAAATTGGCAAAGTAGACCTCTTTTTCTTCTCTAAAACTTTCTTGCTCCTAATATTACTTGTCTCCTGAATCACTTTTCTAAGTCAATGATGGAAATCTTCTCAGTCTTTCAGAGTCTTACATCTTATTCTTTGTCCCTCTTATCTTACCTTCCAAACAAACTCACTCATGTAACAACCAAACCCTATGAATTCTACCTCAGAAATGCTTTTCAATTTTGTCTTCTCCTCTTTTCTAGTCATTGTTTTTTCTCTCGTGCTTATAATTGCTCATTTCAACTTCAGGAACTGTCTCCTAACTGGGTTTTCTCCTATCAGTGTCTTTTTTTGTTTTTTAAATCATCAGCCAAGAATATATTTTTATAGATTTTTTTTTGAGAGAGAGGAAGGGAGGAAAGAGAGAAAGAGAAAGAGATTGATAAGAGAGAAACATTGATGTGAAAGAGAAACATCAATTGGTTGCCTCTTACATGCCCCAACCAGGCATCAAAACTGCAACCTAGGTATGGGCCCTGACCAGGAATTGAACCTGCAACCTTTTGGTGTATGGGATGATGCTCTAGTCAACTGAGCCACCAAGCCAGGACCCATCAATATCTTTTTTCAATCCAGCTCATGTTCTACATAACAATGGAAGAGGTGAAACCATTGTAGTAACCCAGTTGTTAGTTAATTAACAGGAAAGGAGTAAAGAGAAGGCCAGATAATGCAGGCATGGCATTTGTACAGCTTTTGCCAGGAAGCTGCAGTTTAACAGTCTCTAGGTCTGTTCCCCACAGATCCTGGGGGAAGGGATTGGACAGCAGGTGCATGCCCAGTAAGATCTGGGTGATGTGGGAGGTGCTTGTTTGTCAGTCATACCTGGGAACAGGGCAATGGCCAGAATAGACAAGGGCACAAAGTCTGAGATACATACGCTCCTGAACAAAGGGGGTTCTTTCTTGTGGCCCTCTTGGCCCTCTTGCTCTCTTAGGACTCCTGTTGTGAGGGCAGGCTCCCTTGCATTTGCTCACATGGCTACCGGCCATGTGGGACCCAGACAATGGATTGATTGACTTGGACTAGCCTGATGGTGTACCAGACTCAGTTCAACCATGCAACAGAGACTCTGGACACTGGCTCTGCTTCTAGCTCTGCTGAAGCCCCAGCGGAATATTTCCTAGGACTGGTTTAAAACCAAGAGATATAATTTCAAGGATAAACCTTTCTACCACATCTCATTCTCCTGTGCAAGCCTTAGAAAATTCTTTTTCTCAAGGTATCATAAAAACCCAATCTTCAGGTACCAGTGGGGAAAGTGATACCCCACTCCCACTAGCATCGGAGAAATTCCACCAGCACAATCCTCTAATAATAGAGAGAGAAGGAGAAGAAGAGGGAGAGGGAGAGGGAGATGGAGAGGGAGAGAAGGAGAGAGGGAGAGAGGGAGAGGGAGAGGGAGAGAGATAAACTTTTTTGGCTTACTCCAAGTCACCCGTCACATTCTGTAGCTAATCTCCCATTCTGGTGTCATTTATACCACTCCTTAATATGTAACCTACTGCTCTTCTCACAATTATTCTTAAAGCCAGGCCTGTTGATGTATTTATGGCTTCTGATAGGTTGTTCCCTCTGTCACCCCCACCTGAAAAGTTCCACCTTTCATATCCTACTCAGTTTTTCCACTCCAGTTCAAATGTCGCTTTCTCCCAGAAGCCTTCTGCTGACTTCTTCTGTGTTTTGAAGTCCTTGATGCTCCCTCATCACAGGCTCATACCTCTATTGTTGTACTTAACTTGGAATTACAAATGATCTGTTTCAATGATCAGTTATTTTTTATAGCATACATTTTAAACTTTCTTAATGTCTATTCAACTATACTTAATCACTTCTTATACTCTGTGTCCCCACTAGATGCTGAATTTCTTTAGGATGGGTCTGTACCTGTCTTCTTCATTTCCTTAATTCTAGAAACTATCGTATGTTTAGCACATATTAAATGTTCAGATATGTTGTGGAATAAAGAATCCAGTCACTTCTCTCCATTTGTCACTAGAGAGAGAAGGAGTCATCACTCCCCACCCCAGCCTGCCACTAAAGTGCTTTCATATTTGCTCATTGAACTAATTCATTTCCTATGGTATATTCTGAATCCATTTCTTTGAGCTAGTTTTCAGAGAAATAATGATAGTTAATTTAGGAGCTAAGGACATGAAAAAACTCATTGATTAGACTTGGTCAACTCTACATTATTTATACATCTTAACTTTTCTGAGTCTTTTCTCAAGGACAATCTCTTGACTTTAGTCATTTAGGTGTCACTAATTTACTCAACCACTAGCTTAGAATTGTAAACACCTCCCCTCCATTCACTTTGTGAGTCATTAGACACAACAAATTCTCTGCGTACTTAATCTTGAAAGTAAAGTAGTGCGTGGCAATGCAATTGTTTTTCCCAGAAAAGGTTAAACATATCAATGAAAAAGGAGAAAAGAATGCCCTGACTCAGTAACATCACTCCTTTCATCAATTGTTTTAGTTCCTGGAGGTCTTCCTCTCAATAGTCTGACCTATGAGTTGCCTGAATTTGACCGGGTACCAGTGGGCTGGTGCTGACAGTACAGCATCAAATGGAACCGTCTCATAGGAAAAATATGACCCCTTCTGTGGCTTGTGCAATTCTATGAAAAATACATTCATCATTTCTTTTTTCAAAGCTTGGGAAGTTGACTTTGTTTCCCTTGATTTTTCTTTTTTTCTTTTTTTAAAAAATATTTTTATTTTATTTTTTATATATAATTTATTGATTTTTTTACAGAGAGGAAGGGAGAGGAATAGAGAGTTAGAAACATCGATCAGCTGCCTCTTGCACACCTCGCACTGGGGTTGTGCCCGCAACCAAGGTACATGCCCTTGACCGGAATCGAACCTGGGACCTTTCAGTCCGCAGGCCGATGCTCTATCCACTGAGCCAAACTGGCTAGGGCCCTTGATTTTTCTAAAAGAAAACAAAGTATCTCTCATATATCTAATTTACAGGCTAATTATTTCTAACAACCAACATGGATTTATTGAATGCTTATCATGTACCCACTGCTGTAGATGATTCAAAAGCAACGCTATGCAAGATTTAGTCCCTGACCTCTCCAGGAGCCAGTAGATCTGCTGAAGACACAATGTCTTGCTATGCAATTTTCCCCCTTTCTTCTCCCTTCCTCCTTTCCTCTCATTTTCTTTCCCTTTCTCTCTCCTCTTCTCTCTTCTCTCTCTCCTTCTCTTCTTTCCTCTTTGCCTGCTTGCCTTCCTCCCTCCTTCTCTCTCTCCATTTTTTTCTTCTCTCTTCTTCCTCCTTCTCTTCTAATTAACAAAATTTTTAATTACTATATATTTATCCTTAGAACATCTGAGTAATTAACTTTCACTCCTTTGGTCTTTATCTAACCCTGTGCTTTTTTTTTTTTTCAGTTCCACTGGTGGAAATAAAATATCATCCAGGTAAATTGATTTTCTTCCCACAAGTGCTATAGACAAGTTAGAATATCCTGTCCCAATAAGAAAACTGACTCCCTCTATTTATGATTAAATAGAGTCTAAAACTGGGAGATAAAAGCAAGACTCTGGGAGATACATAGCCCTGGCCAACAGGGCTCAGTGGTTAGAGCATTGGCTCGAAGACCAAAGGGTCATGAGTTTGATTCACAATTAAGGGCAGGTACCATGGTTACATGTGGGTTATGTGAGGGAGACAACCAATTGATGTCTCTCAAATTGATGCTCCCCCCCTTTCTCTCTCTCTTACCTCCCTTCCACTCTCTCTATAAAAAAAGCCATCAATGGCAAATATCCTTGGATGATAATTTTTTAAAAAGCAAGATAAACAAATATGAAGAGACAAAAATGTGCATTCATTTTCCATGGAATTTCTCAGTTTGCAACTTGATCTTTGGGGAAAAAATAATTGGAAAGAATTTTAAGTTTCTTAAGAGAGAGTGTCAGTAATGTTTGCGTCAGGGTGAATCACCCTAATCAGAATTACTTCCTCTAAGTTACCATGCTTAACTATGCTGTCTTCACACACTGAGGTAGCGGTCAGTTAAAAAGTATCACAACTCTTTTACTTGTAATGATATCACTAATACTAATACTAATACTAATACTAATACTAATACTACTGATACACTTTAAAAGTGTTTAAAAAGATTCTTTTTTGTTTTGTTTGTTCTCTTAGATCACTGTACCTTTCAGTTCTCTGCATCCGGTAATTGTTTCTTGAGAGAAGAAGCAAGAGTTGAAGCTCTCAAAGTTGGAATACCCATGGGAGTGCACTGCAGATGTGAACTAAAACTATTAGATGTGTCACAGATGAAAATGCTGTAAGTCACAGGCGGAAATCCTTCAATATTGAGAAGAAAGCATGGAAGTTATTTTGGAACATGAGACAATGCCTGGATGAGTCCAATGTCAGAGAAGAGAGCAAAGAGGAAGTATTAGGATCAACTCCTAAAAAAGAGAACGACACAGAGACACGAGTCTCAAAAAAAGAAATAGAAAGACTTTGAAAGCAAACTTAGTCTATTTAATAATTTTAATTAAAAGTGAATTTGAATGTCTAGTCAAAGTTAAGATAAATGCTTAATCCTCACAATATAATGGCTTTATAGGATAGTGGAGTTTTGTTCTGTTTTGGTTTTTTGTTGATTTTTTACAGAGAGGAATGGAGAGGGATAGAGAGTTAGAAACATCGATGAGAGAGAAACATTGATCAGCTGCCTCCTGCACACCCCGCACTGGGAATGCGCCCACAACCAAGGTACATGCCCTTGACCGGACTCGAACCTGGGACCCTTCAGTCCACAGGCCAATGCTCTATCCACTGAGCCAAACCAGTTAGGGCCCTTCTCATACTTCTAACATCCTATGTTCCCTACCCAAACAAGCAGAAATCAACTTAATTTACCTTGATTTACTTTATTCTTTTTAAGCTAAGAACATATGCTTCAATAGTTAAAACACAATCTTCTATAATAAGAATTATATAGTAGCATTGTGATAAAAAACAACAACAGACAAGTCCTTGTGCCACTATAGTAGCATTGTGATAAAAAACAACAACAGACAAGTCCTTGTGCCACTGTAAATAACCTGTCTCAGATATCTGGGGTTACCAGCGAATCTCCATTTTAACTCCAGGGCTTACCGCTCAACCTCAGCTGTGAAGTGTCACCAGTACCTTAGACACACTGGGCTCTGACTTAGAGGGATCCCTGCTGCACAGACAGCAGTTGAGGAAAGAAATGTGGTGAATTATTTATATCTTGCATATGTTGTTAACCTTATTTCACTTAAAACATTAATTTGATGGAAGTTGTCCTCCAAAATGCATTTTAACTCCTCGGAAGAATTTCCACAGAAAGTAAACTGTGAAACAGTACAATTCATTCTTTATTTAGAAGGCCCAACGTTTCCCAGTTGGTTGAGCTGAGATTCGCCCCAGGAGAGCAGATGGGACAAATCTGGAGGAGGCCAGTGATGTGCAATGAGGCACCTGCCTTACAGAAGGCTTCTCGCACAGCACCATGTCCCTGTATTCCGCAAGTTTAATGGGGGATTTTTGTTGTCAAAGGCCTCAACATAGTGATTGTTTCAGACTTTTCATAACCTCATTTTTCTAAGATATATGGCTATAGGAAATTGTCAATTTCATCCAAGTTTTCACATGTATTAGGTTAAAGTTGCTGATAAAATAATATTCTCATGCTTAACTTTGCATTAATTGGTGTTTTTAAGTTCCATATTTATTTGTATCTTCTAGTTGTTTCCTTGACTAATCCCATCAGAGGCTTATCTACTTGTTTCTTGATCCTCATACAGAGTATGCGTGTATCTCTTGCCTTGCTCTTTTCCTTCTTTGTGTTCCTTTTAAAATCTTTCTAAACTAAATTCTTAGCTCATTTCAGGTTTTCCTTTTTTCTAATAGAAACACTGAAAGGTATAAATTCCATTTAAAACACCATTTCCCTCCATGTTCCACAATTTTAAATATGTAATAAACTTGTAATCATTCAGTTCAAATTTTTTTCTAATTTATAGATTGATTTCTCCTTTTAACCATGAGTTATCTGAAATTATATTTTAAAATGTTCAAAAAAATTTTCATTTATAATTTCAACTTCCAACTTAATTGAATTATGGTCAGAGAATGGGTGCTATAGAATATCTTTACTTTGAAAAGTGTTAGAACTTACTTCATGATTTAATCAATCAATGTGAAATTTCTAAGTCTCTTTGAAAGAATAAAATTTGCATTTTTGAACATAACTTTTGACTACTTCTCCCATTTTTAATGATTGATCTCTTAATGTTTTCTATTAATGTTCTATTAACCTATTAATGTTTCCCAGCTGGTCAATTTTGTTAAGTTTTTTTTCTTCAAACATTTTTCTCTAGATTTCAACATACAAGTACCATGTTCTGGAAGGTAAGAGTATGATAGATAAGGAATCTCTGGCATGTCCTGACAGAATATAGACTCCTTACAATTTTAGAGTAAGGCAATACCTTTTAGAGCATAGAAATCAGAGCCTATTCAACATTTGAAAAGTAACTATTGGCATGCTACTGGGGACCATAGGATACCAAGTCATGATGTACCTTCTTCTGATCTGATCCACATACTCATAAGGTTGAGCAGGCACAGCAGCAATCCATTAAACTACGGAAATAGTCAGCTCTGAGCAATCAGATAGCCAAGACCTTCATGTCGCCCATATCGTACAATGTGTCTCCCTCAGGTCTTCCCATAACCAGACAAGGAAGGAGGAAAAATTTGGGGTCTTTGTCTTTTTCTAGATACTATGATGATCAATTTTTCTGAAATTTAGTGTTATGGTGGCCTTTTAATTAGATATATATGTACATAAAAAGTCAAGGATATTTTATATTAGACCTAATATAATAAGGTTTAAAAAATAGTAATGGTTGGCAGATATATCAAATGCCTTTTGACAACTATGAAGATGAGTAAAGTTTTTTCTTTATTCTTAACCTATTATTACAAAAACGATATTAACAGGTATCCTAAAATTAAATATTTTCCTTATTTCTGAAATTAATTATTCTGTACTATATTGTATTATTCCTCTAGTAGGCAGGTGAATTCTATTAATATGTTAGTTAAAAGATTTGGAAAGATATTGTATTTAAACTATAGTTTTTCTTTTTTTGTACTCATTATGTAGACTTTAAAATTTTTCTTTCTTTTTCTTTGATATGAGATATTTTAAATAGTATCAAACCTCTCTGTTCCTTTAAAACTTTGATATAATTTACTAGTGATGAGTTGAAATATTTGCATATTTACTATTTAAAAACTTTTCTGAATGCATTTAAACACATTACTTTCAATAAACCAAATACTTTTGCT
>NW_005871057.1:10967800-11026260 GCF_000147115.1 Myotis lucifugus
AGTTAGCTAAAATCTATCCCCTCCAGAAATGACCTACGTTTATGATAAAGGCATAATGTCTGAGCTCGAATAAAACACATCCTCCTGAATTTGAAAAAATGCTAAAAATCGTAAGTCCAACACATACTAGATTCTCATTCTCTAGAGTTATCTGCCTCATTTTTTTTTTTCCAGCATTGTGGGCACATTGACTTGAGCAAGACTAAAAAGAAATTACCAAAATTATCATCACTAAAATTTTCCAAATATTAGGAAGTGGTTCGCAACAAATATTTTGTTATTTTCCATGGTGGAAATATTGCAAGTAGAGTAATTTTGATCAAGTAAAACTGTTTAGATTTTTTTTCTTTATTTTTAAAGTGAGAACATTTCAAAAGTCCATCTATGCTGATCAGATCGCCTCACCGCAGGAAGCACTTACCTTTTGGCTTATTCACTCAGATTGTTCACTCAGTTCAAATGGTGGAAGCTTGATCTCTTCATTTCAGATTTCCCCATCAACTTTTTATTTATTTTTTGTTTTAGCTATGATAACCCTTGCCTGAGTCATTTACTTCTTAAAGGATTGCAAAATGGTAATTTTCTTATTACATCATCTCCCTGCTTATATTTGCTGGAATTTTTTCAATGGAGGAACATTTCCTTCATCCCCCAGGGTTATTTGCTTTCCCTATCATACAGTTCATATAGAAAGGCAGGAAAAAGCCTTAACAATTTTCATTAATTACCAATTTATAGAGAAACTAGAGGCCCGGTGCACAAATTCGTGCATGGGTGGGGTCCTTCAGCCTGGCTGGTGATTGAGGCCTATTGGGGGGGCTGGCTGGCTGGGGGATGGGCCACAGGGGGGTTTGGCTCAGGGGAGGGGCCACAGGAGGTTGGCTGTGGGAGTGCACTGACCACCAGGGTGCAGTTCCTGCGTTGAGCATCTGCCCTCTGCTTGTCAGTGCACGTCATAGCAACTGGTCGACTGGTTGTTCTGGTCTTTTGATCATAATGGTCACTTAGGCTTTTATACATATAGATAAGTTGGTGCCCCAGCTTTTCCCACTCTTATTCAACATAATACTGGAACTCCTAGCCACAGTGATCAGAGACCAGAAGAATCAATAAAAGGCATTCAAATTAGAAAGGAGGAAGTAAAACTCTCATTATTCACAGATAACATGGTATTGTACATAGAAAACCCTAGAGACTCTACCATAAAACTAGTAGATTTAATAAATGAATTTGGCAATGTAGCAGGATACAAAATCAACACCTAAAAATCAATGACTTTTTTACACACCAATTCCATTTACTGTTTATCATCCCATTTACCAACCCCTAGATAACATGTTTCAAGACATTAATAATAAAAACATCAAAAGCCCAGTAGAAAAATGGGCAAAGGACATCAACAGTTCAGAGAAAAAGAAATATAAAATACCCTTAAATGTATGAAAAGATACTTGTCGCCTTACATAATAAAACTAGAGGTCCGGTACATGAAATTTGTGCGTAGGTACGGTCCCTAGGCCTGGCCTGCGATCAGGGCCATCTTCCCCAGCTGCTTGCAGCCGGCCCCACCCCCTGCTGCCACCCACCCCTGGTTCTCTGTTTGCCATTGGGTGATTAGTGCCTGATGCCCAGGGAAAGGGACCAAGAGGTGGTCAGTGCACCTCATAGTGTCTGGTCCAGCAGTCATTCTGCCATTAGGGTCAATTTGCATATTATCCTTTTATTATATAGAATAGAGTTCTGGTGCCATGGTTGGGGCTGGCTGGCCCTCCCTGAAGGGAGCCTTGAATAGGAGTGGGGGTCCTTGCTGGAGGGTGGGGCCGGCTTGGGCGAGGGACCACCAGGGGTTTGAAGGCAGGCCCTGCCCCCGATCAGGGTAGGGGTCCCTGCTGGGATGGGGCTGGCCAGGGCGAGGGGCTTGGGGCGGTTTGCAGGCTGGCCACGCCCCCATTGGGGTGGGGGTCCCCACTGGGGGCAGGGCCAGCCTGGGCAAGGGGCTGAGGGTAGTTTGCAGGCCAGCCATGCCTCCATTGGGGTTGGGGGGAGTTCCCTGCTTGGGGGCGGGGTGGCCTGGGCGAGGGGCCATGGGTGGTTTGCAGGGTAGCCACGCCCCCGGCTTTGTCAGGAAGGACATTCAGAAGACGTCTGGTCTAATTAGCATATTACCCTTTTATTAGTATAGATAATTGCAAATGTGAGATGTGAGATGCAAGGTGCCATTTCACATCTGAAGCTTGGAAAAATCCATAAATTCAACATGTGCTTTGTGGGTCA
The DNA here is from genome assembly GCF_000147115.1 of Myotis lucifugus. NCBI lineage: Eukaryota > Metazoa > Chordata > Mammalia > Chiroptera > Vespertilionidae > Myotis > Myotis lucifugus. Next base: position 10,970,075 of record NW_005871057.1, read on the forward strand.
ATCTGCAGAGGAAGAGGCATTGCTTATAGTGCTGGTCAGACTGTCATATGGGGCAATGTCTATGGAGGGCAATAGCTCCCAAAATAAAATTAATTTACTCTATGATTCAAGGATTCCACTTCTAGGAATTAATCCTGTAGATATATTTACAAATATACATGATGATCAAGTTTATATACTGTAGCAACCTGTGTCCATCAATGAACAATTGATTTTCACGTAAAGGAATACTATGCAGTGCTTTAAAAGACCAAGGAAGATTGCAATGTCTGATGTAGAAATATTTCTAAGATACACTGTTACCTGAAAAAAAAATCAGATCTCATAAGGTTGCATACAAAGGCTACCTTTTGTGCATAAAGGAAAAATAAATTGTGTGTTGACATGAGTGTATTATTGCCTAGACAGCACTGGAAGGATTGTAATGAACTCATATGTTTCTTATAGGAAGAAGAGGAACTGATGAAGGAGGACAGGATAAAAGCAAAATTTATTATAGTTTTTTTTTGAACCATGTGGATGCATTACCCATCAGAAAATAAAAATTAAAAATATAATAAAACAACAAATCACTAGCCCCTAGTGTAGTTAAATCTGCTCTAGAGTCAAATATTTCTTTGGGCCACTCACGTGTTTATCACTCGAGCTTTAAATGTTCTCTTGATTTCTGACACTTGCGATTTTTTTTCTTTCAAGCTCAGCTGTTTGACATACCTTGTTTTTTTGCACTTCGCTTTACTGTGCTTCACAGATGTTGCATTTTTTAACAAACTGAAGACAGAACCCTCCACTAGCAAAATGATTATACCTCACTTTTTCATAATACTTGCTTTATTGCAGTGGATTAGAACTGAACCCACAGTATCTCTGAGGTATGCCTAAATTTAAAACTTAAAGAAAAAGTACTATCCAGCATTATCATGCATTTCCAGCAGATGGGGTGCTCCCATTTGTCGGTGTCCTTATTTCTGGAGGCCCAGTATACCAATGGTTCTCAACCTTGGCTGCACATTAGAATCACCTGGGAATCTTTTTAAAATCCTGATTTCTGGGCCCCATCCTCCGGAAATTCTGTTTCTTTGTTACTAATGTTGTGGCCCCACCCTATAAGAAACAGAATTTCCGGAGAATGAGGCCCAGATATCAGGATTTTAAAAAGATTCCCAGGGCTAAATTCGGCCAAGTTGAACACCCCCTTGATTTAAACATAGGGCAAGTGGGAAAAGGAATAAGATAAGCCCCGAAAGAAACCCCCAACCCCATATGGGACAATTAATATATGACAAGGAGGCAAGAATAACATGGGTAAACAGTATGGTGCTGGGAAAACTGGACAGATACATGCAAAAAATGAAATTAGACCACCTTCTGACACCATATACAGGCATAAACTGAAGTGGATTAAAGATTTAAATGTAAGACCCTAAACTATAAAATTTCTGGAAGAAAGCATAGGCAGTAAACTCTCTGACATTGCTCTTAGGTATGATATTTTCTGATATATCTCCTTGGGCAAGGGGACAGAAGGAAAAAATAAACAAATGGGACTGCATTAAACTAAAATGTTTTGCTCAACCACTGAGCATCGACCTATGAACCAGGAGGTCACTGTTCAATTCCTGGTCAGGGCACATGCCCAGGTTGTGGGCTTGATCACCACTGGAGGGGCATGCAGGAGGCAGCCAATCGATGATTCTCTCTCATCATTGATGTTTCTATCTCTCCCTCTCCCTCTCCCTCTCTGAAATCAAAAACAATATATATAAAAAAAGAATATTTTGATACCTATGTATTGTGCCAGGTGAGTACTACACTTATCAGGGGTATTACTTTGTAGATGATATAAATGTCTAACCATTATGCTGTACACTTGAAATTATTATAAAATAGTATTTAATATCAACTGTAATTGAAATCCTATCTAATAATAGACAAACATGGTAATTGACCGTACCTTTGCTATACCTCCCATAGGCTAATTAGCATGATATGCAAATTAACAGCCAATAAAGATGGCGGCTAATTTGCATACTGCAGGCAGGGTGGGATAGCGCCATCCCACCTGCCCTGCCGCCATCCGGGCCTGCTATTTGCCACCGGGGCGGTGGGGCGGGACAGCGCCATCCTGCCTGCCCTGCCGCCATCCGGGCCTACTATCTGTGACCCGGGGTGGCGGACATCCTGTGTGCAACCCGACCCGGGGTGGCCGGGCAGGGCAGCAGCGATCCGCTGGCCCGCCAGGGCGTCCCATGTGCGACCCGGCCCGGGGTGGCCAGGCGGGGCAGAGAAGGCTTGAAGGCGGCTCCAGCCGGAGCAAAGGCCTGGATCCCGGGTGCCGGAGGAAAACCGGTGCCAGCAGCCAGGGGAAGGGAAAGTCTATTGCATGAATCTTTTCTTGCAACAGGCCTCTAGTATAAAAATAAAAAAGAACCTTTAAAAAAAGAATTGGTGTGAAATTTTGTCAATGAGATGATTATATGATTTTAATTTTTTGTTTACATAGTGAAGTATGTTAATTTTTAATGTTACACCAATCATACAATTATAGGATTAACTTGGTGATGTCATTTTATCCTTTTTATTTGTTGTCTAATTCGATTTGATAAAATTTTATTAAGAACATGAGAATAATCATTTTTTTTTCTTTTTTTTTTTTCAAGTATTACTTACATATGTCTCCTTTTTCCCCCATTGACCATTCCCTGGTCCTCCCACCCCCTAGGACATGCCCCCACTGCCCCAGTGTCTGTGTCCATGGGTTATGCTTATATATATGCATACAAGTCCTTTGATTGAACTCTTACCTCACTCCCCAGCCTCCCACCCTCTCCTCCCCACCTTCCCTCTGAGGTTTGACATGGTCTTCTCTGTCTCTGGATCTATTTTTGTTCATCAGTTTATGTTGTTCATTACATTCCACAAATGAGTGAGATCATGTGGTATTTATCTTTCTCCGACTTGCTTATTTCACTTAGCATAATGCTCTCCAGGTCCATCCATGCTGCTGCAAATGGCAAGAGTTTCTTCTTTTTTACAGCAGCATAGTATTCCATTGTGTACATGTACCACAGTCTTTTAATCCATTCATCTGCTGATGGACATGTAGGCTGTCTCCAAATCTTAGCTATGGTGAATTGTGCTGCTATGAACATAGGGGTGCATATATCCTTTCTGATTGGTGTTTCTGTTTTCTTGGGATATATTCCTAGAAGTGGGATGACTGTCAAATGGGAGTTCCATTTTTAATTTTTGAGGAAACTCCATACTGTTCTCCATAGTGGCTGCACCAGTCTGCATTCCCACCAGCAGTGCACGAGGATTTCTTTTTCTCTACATCCTCACCAGCACTTGTCCTTTGTAGATTTGTTGATGATGGCCATTCTGACAGGTGTGAGATGGTACCTTATTGTTGTTTTGATTTGCATCTCTCGGATGATCAGTGACTTTGAGCATGTTTTCATATGTCTCCTGGTCTTCTGTGTGTCCTCTTTTGAAAAGTGTTTATTTAGATCCTTTGCCCATTTTATGATTGGATTGTTTATCTTCCTTTTGTTAGGTTGTATGAGTTTCCTGTAAATTTTGGAGATTAAACCCTTATCAGAGATAACATTGGCAAATATGTTCTCCCATGCAGTGGGCTTTCTTCTTGTTTTGCTGACGGTTTCTTTTGCTGTGCAGCGCTTTTTATTTTGATGTAGTCCCATTTGTTTATTTTCTTCTTAGTTTCCATTGCCCTAGGAGCTGTATCGATAAAGATATTGCTACCACATGTGTCTGATATTTTACTGCCTGTGGATTCTTCTAAGATTTTTATGGTTTCCCGCCTTACATTTATGTCTTTTTTCCATTTTGAGTTTATTGTTATATATGGTGTAAATTGGTGGTCTAGTTTCATTTTTTTGCATGTATCTGACCAATTTTCCCAACACCATTTATTGAAGAGACTGTGTTGACTACATTTTATGCTCTTGCCTCCTTTGTGAAATATTAATTGAGCAAAATGGCTTGGGTCAATTTCTGGGTTCTCTGTTCTGTTCCATTGGTCTATATGTTTGTCCTTGTGCCAGTACCAGGCAGTAGCTTGATATCTGGTATTGTGATCCCTCCAACTTTGTTCTTCATAAAAGAAGTGAAGCCACAGGGTAAACAATGGTCTCCAAAATTGTAGAGACCAACAAAGGAATATAGAGAATCAACACTTACTAGAGCAGACACCAAGGAGCACAAACCTCTGCAGGAACCAGTTCCAGGAAGGGAAATCAAACTGTAATCGACAAATTGCTGGAGGCTTAGGGTGGACTAGTCTGAGAGGGGAAAACCAGAGTGACACAGATTGTTCTTCTTTCTTAGGATTGCTGTGGCTATTTAGGGTCTTTTTTTATTCCATATGAATTTTTAGAGAGTTTGTTCTCAGTCTGTGAAATATGCCATTGGTATTTTAATAATAAGAAGAAAGAAAATGTATTCAAATTGGAAAAGAAGTAAAACTGTCATTATTTGCAGATGACATGATATTGTACATAGAAAATCCTAACAATTCCATTAAAAAACTACTAGACTTAATAAATGAATTTGGCAATATAGCAGGATACAAAATTAACATCTAGAAATCTATGGCTTTTTTAAACACCAACTAAAAGCCCAGTGCATGAAATTCATGCACTGGAGGGGGGTGTCCCTCAGTCCAGCCTACACCATCTCCAATCTGGGACCCCTCGGGGGATGTCTGACTGCTGGTTTAGGCCCAATCCTGCAGGGATCCCTCTCACAATCTGGGACTAATGGCTCCTAACCGTTCCCCTGCCATCCTAACTGATGCCTAACTGCTCCCCTGCCAGCCCTATTGTCCCCAACTTCCCTACCCTGCTGGCCTGGTCACCCCCAACTGCCCTCCCCTGCCGACCCAATTGCCCCCAACTGCCCTCCCCTGCCAGCCTGTTTGCCCACAACTGCCCTCCCCTGCCAGCCATCTTGTGGCAGCCATCTTATGGTGGCCAACTTGTGATGACATGGGGGTGGACATCTAGGCTTTTCACTACCTAGGCCTTTTTTAGTATAGATAACTCACAGAAAGAGAAATGAAAGAAAACAATCCCAGTTACTATTGCACCAAAAAATTAAGATACCTAGGAATAAACTTAACTAAGGAGGTAAAAGAGCTGTACTTGGAAAACTATAGGACATTGAAAAAAGAGATAGAGGAAGACAAACAAATGGAAGAATATACCATGTTCATGGATTGGTAGAATCAACATCATTAAAATGTCCATACTACCCAAAGCAACCCACATATTCAATGTAATCCCCATTAAAATACCAAGGGCATATTTCACAGGTTTCTTGTTTTCTTACCTGCTAATGTATTTGTTTATAATATCAGATTTCTTTATATTCAACATTCTGGATGCGTTTGTGCAGAGTCAGTATTATTTATTCCTAAATGATTGGTAGAATTTACTAGTGAAACTATCTGGGCCTAGAGGTTTTTTTTAATGTGGGAAGTTTGTAAACTACAAGTTTACTTTCTTTAGTAGATATGTTGTTATGAAGATTACCTGTTACTTCTAAAGTGAGCTTTGGTAGATTGTGTTTCAAAGAACTTGTCTATTTTATCCAGTGTATCAAATTGACAAAAAACTATTCATATACTTTTCTTATCATCCTTTCCACATTATGGTGTTTCTAGCCCTATTATATCCCTCAGTCTTAATATTGGTAATCTGTATTTTCTTCACCCGCCCCCTAGTAATATTTATCAATATTATTGCTATTCTCAAAAAAGTAGTTTTTGGTTTAACTGATTTTTTTAATATTGTTTTTCTATTTCTATTTCATTGAGTCATTGATATATGTACCAATGTTTTTTTTTCTTCTCATTATGGTTTTATTTGCTCTTTTTTCTATATCTATTGAAATGACCATATATTTTAATTAATTCTAACATAGTGATGCCATTTTTTTAATAAGTGTTTCATTTAAGATCTGTTTTCTTCTCTAATATAGGCTGTTACTACTCTAAATTTCTAAGTACAGCTTTAATTGTATGCTCCAAATTTTGATAGATTGTGTTTTCATTTTCATTCAGTTCAAGATAATTTCTCATTTGAGTTTTTTCTTTAACTCATGGCTTATTTAGATTGTGTTGTTTTGTTTCCAAATATTTGGAGGTTTTTCAGATATCTTTGTCTAACTCATTTCAAATTTAATTTCATTGTGGTCAGAGAACATAGTTTATATGACATAAGTCATTTTAAATTTATTGAGACTGTTTTTGTGGCTCAAAATAAGATCTATCTTCAATGGACAGTTTAAAAAGCAATTATTGTGCTCTTTTTGGCTATAATAGTCTACAAATGTCAATTTGGTAATGTTGTTTGATGTTATTTTCAAGTCTTCTACGTCTTTGATAATTTTCTTTTTAAAAAATATATTTTATTGATTTTTTACAGATAGGAAGGGAGAGAGATAGAGAGTTAGAAACATCGATAAGAGAGAAACATCGATCAGCTGCCTCCTGCACATCTCCTACTCGGGATGTGCCCGCAACCCAGGTACATGCCCTTGACCGGAATCGAACCTGGGACCTTTCAGTCCGCAGGCCGATGCTCTATCCACTGAGCCAAACCGGTTTCGGCAATAATTTTCTCTCTACTTGTTTAATCTATTACTGAGAGGGAAGTGTTAAAATTACAGAAAGTTATTGTTTCAAAGTTCTGGAGCCAGACGTCTTAAATAAGGGTGTCAGCAGAGCCATGCTCCCTCTTAAGGTGGTAGAGAGGGAACGGCTCCATCCTCTCTCTTAGATTCCTGTAGCCTCAGGCATTCTTTGGCTTATAGATGTGCCACTCCAATCCTCTGTCTTTACATGGTGTTCTCTCTGTGTCTTCACATTGTCTTCCCTGTGTGTGTGTGTGTCCCTTGTCTTTCTAAATTTTTCTCTATAATGAAGGGTACCAATCATATAGGATTACAGCCCACCCTTATGATGACCTCATTTTAACTTGATTACTTCTGTAAAGATCCTTTTTCCAAATAAGGTCACGCTCTGAGGGGCTGAGGGTTAGGACTTCAAAGTATTTTTTTTTTTGAGGAGACATAATTGAATTCATAATATGGGTCTTGCTTTTTTAAAAATCCAATTGGATAAGCCATACTTTTCAGTTGAGATGATTTGATCATTTACAGTGTAATTATTGATATGGTTTAGTTTAAATCTGTAATCTTGCTATTTGTTTTCTATTTATTCCATATGTTATTTTCTCCCCTTTTCACATTTTTCTTCTTTCTTTTGGATTAATTTAGTATTAATTGATTCTATTTAATTTTTTGTTGCCTTGTTATCTGTAACTCTTTATTTTGTTATTTAATGACTGCTATAAGGTTTAGAGTGACCATAGTAGCCTTCTTTAAAGTAGTATAAGAATCTTACAGTACAACAATTTTCAACCTTTTACATCTCACATAAACTAATTACTAAAATTCTGTGACACACCAAAAATATATTACGTTTTTTGCCAATCTGACAAAAAAATAGGTGTAATTTTGATTCATTCACACCAGTTGGCTATTGTTATGTTGGCTATTATCATTTTTTTTTTAATTTGACAATCTAAAGAAAAAGAGGTCAGTGCCCCTGATTAAACAGTAAGGTATTGCATGTTTTAAAAATTCCTGCAGCACACCAGTGTGTTGTGGCACACCATTTGAAAATGGCTGTTATAGTGTTTTTCCATTTCACTTTTCTGGGCCTTTGTGTTACTGTTGTCTCATGTCTTAATCTACATTTGCTAGAAACCCCACACTGCACTGCTATTATTTTGTTTTAAACAGTTGTACTTTTTAAAAGAAATTTGCAAATAAAAATTATTTTATATTTGTCTATGTATTTGCCATGCCTAGTACTCTTTATTCATTTTTGTGGATCCAGATTTTATTTAGAATGTAAGAAAATAATTAGATAAATAAGAGATCTCTAATCTTCTAAGAGTAACTAAGAATAGTGAAATATAATATCTTTCTTTAAGCTGATATAAATTCTTTTTATATTTTAATATCAATATTTATTGAGTTAAAAATATTGTTGGAATTGGTTATATACTGACAGTACATTGAATTTAAAAATGCTAGTTATAATATTTAATAAATAGAAATGGGAGCATATGAAAACTTGAGAATGTAATTATTGAGGAAGAATTTCTTAGATTAATTTTTAATACATTAGGCTGTTGCTTTACAATCATTTTTATGTTATGGCAGACAGAGCATATAATCATATCAGTGTGACTAATGAGGGTGTCTGACAGGTCTAGGAGCACTGACTGCCCTTGGCTTTTTAAAATCCCCCAAGGGGTGTAAGTATCAATATTAGTATAATTCTGACTTATTGAGAAACTCCCAATTAAGCCACAATATTTCATGTGATTATTTCAATGACCATCAGTCTTATCCTAACTCCATTTAACATGTCCTTCTCATTTCTTATCATATTGGATGGTAATAAACAGCAGCAAAGTCTAACCTATAACACAATTTTTATCAAACTGTGGCATGCATGAGGCTCCAACTTTAAGTACCATAGAAGAATAGTAGCCATCTAATCTAATAAAAGAGAAACATGGTAATTAGCCGTACGACCGCTACCCTTCCCATTGGCTAATCATCGAGATATGCAAATTAATCACCAGCCAAGATGGCGGTTAATCGCCAACAAAGATGGCGGTTGATTTGCATACGTAGGCACAATGATGGGAGGTGAAAAGGGAAGGATGGAAGAAGCCGCCTGCCGGTGTTGGAACCCAGGTGGCAGCCAAGAGCTGGAGAACTGGGCTACCTTTGCCAGCCCTGGATCAGTAGTCGGAGAAGCCCGGTGGGGCAGGGAAGAGGGGATGTCCGCCTCTTCCCTGCCCCTCCGGCTTCTCAGATCATGGATCACCAGTGATCGGAGAACACCCAGAGGCGGGGCCAGAGGCCAGGCTGCACCCCTGCCTGGGGACACCGTCCTGGGGCGACCCAGGGGCCGGGGCTCGCGATCCCGTCCCAGGGGTGTTGCAGCCAGGCCCTAGAAGGAGACCCATGGGCCTCCCAAGCGGAGAGTCTCTGTGGTCAGACTGGGCGGTGTGGGGACAGAAATAAAGATGGAGGTGACTCAGATGCCTGGCCAGTGGCCTTAGACCAGCAAGCAGGGCCTTTCAGCGGGGACTCGGGGTGGGGATGGGGTGAGGAAAGCGAGCGGGAAATAGAGAACTACAACTCCCAGGAGGCTTAGCGGCTGGGGCCTGTGTGCCTGGCCATGAAATCAGATGGGGAGTCATTTTGCACTTTAAGAGGCTTGCAAGGTTGGAAGTTCTGCCGGGAGCCAGGGAGAAATGGAGCTGGAGCAGAGAGAGGGGTCCATGGCAGCTGTGTGCTTTGAGGAGTTCTCAGCACCTCCCTGCTTGGAGCTGGCGCTGCCTCCGCGGTGGTCACATCCTGGAGAGCGAGCTTGAGACCGAAGTGGAGTTCATGTCTGGGGGTCTGGGCAGCTCCAGCCTCCAGGAGTGAGATGACGAGGAGGAGGCAGCCCAAGGCCAGCAGCCGCGGTGCCAAGGGGAACTCAATCGCAGGAAGTATCAGGTGCTGGGTCGGCGCTGCAGGGAGATCGAGCGGGTCCTGAACAGGCTCCATCAGATATAGAGGATAACATGGAGACTCTAGTAGGAGCGGAGGTTCCTCATGAGGGTGCTGGACTCCTACAGTGATGACTACTGGGCCAGCCAGTTCACCATCTTACTGGAGGACGAGGGCAGCCAGGGCACAGACGCCCCATCCCAGGCAACGCTGAGAACAAGCTCCGGAGAAAGAGGGGCTGTCCCCGCCCAGGAGGACACCAGAGCCTACAGAAGCCAGCAGCCCGGCCCCTGGTGAGGGGCCCAGTGGTTGGAAGAGGCGGCGAATGCCACCGGAAGGGGGCCGGGTGGGAGTCCCGCTGACTCCGGAGCTGGCCCCCGTGCAGATAAAGGTGGAGGAAGACTTTGGCTTCAAAGTGGTCGAGGCTCTGGACTCAAGTTGGGTTTCTCGGGAGCCAGACAAGCTGCTGCCCTACCCCACCCTAGCCAGCTCCCCCTTTGACTGACCCCCCAATAAACGGACCCCATGCTCTCCTCGGCAAAAAAAAAAAAAAAAGCTTATAGAGGCATGCTTATAGGATCAAATAGTATAAATATAGATGTAACAGGACAATAAAAAGAGAACCTGGCTATGATGATCACCTGAACGCTGCCTCTGTGTCATTCCTTCTTTGCCAACTCTGTCCACACCTTTGGGAACCTCTGGACCTGCTGGGGCTGGACCCCAACATTCCTCTTCTTATAAGGACTTCAGTGAGATGGGCTAAGAGTCACACTGGAACTGCCTCAATTTAATGTAATCCCCTCTTTAAAGATCTTATCTCCACATACAGATACATTCTGAGGTTCGGGGGATTAGGATTTTAACATACATTTTGTTGATTACCCAAATCAGCCCTTAACAACCAGCATGTTTCAGAAAGTAGATTCCTACAGGGTTATTTACCAAACATTCAGAAGTATTTTTAAAAGAGCTAAGCCCCTCGCCCACCACACGGGCCCCTCCCGGCGAAGAGCGAAGGCCTGGGTTCCGGGCGCAGGAGGAAAACTGGTGCCAGCAGCCAGGGGAAGGGGCCCCCGATTGCGAGAGGGCACAGGTCAGGCTGAGGGACCCACCTGAGTGCACAAATTTTTGTGCACTGGGCCTCTAGTATACTAATAATTATCAAGGGCAGAAAACATACTTTGTCAAAGGGCCAAGATCTACAATTTCTGGGACTCATGCATATTTTTTACTCCTTGATTACATCTGATGAAAAATAGATTTAATAAAAAAAATTCTAAACTTAGATTTTTTTTTATTCATTGAAAGCAGAAAGTTTCTCTTTCCGACATAAGCAGGAGAACCAAACAGTATGGCATCAGTGAATAACAGCACCTGGAAAGGAGACTGGGACTACCGGTACTAAACAGATAAATTTATCTAGTTTTATGTTCAGGTTAATCAAAATTTACTGAGATTTTCAAGCTGTTAGTAATACTAAGCAATTTTTCCAGTTGCTGGATTAAAATTGTAGCTCATCAATTCCCTTCTGAACATTTTATGAGGCTTTATCTAAAGTAGCAATAGCCATTGTTGGCAAAGACTCATGCTTCTTGCAAAGAAGTGCTTTGGTCAACAATAATGTCAACAAGGACATTAGTCTTCCCTTTCTAAATTCAATACTATCATACTCCCCTAAAAGTAATAAAAATAAAGTATGATGGTTGGGTTTGTACAATGAAGCTGTTGTGTTTGAATACTGAGAGTAACCAGGGTGCTGTTGAAAGAAAACTTAGCCTAATAAATCACTGGCCTCTATCCCAAGTGTAAAATCCTTCCTAAATGAAATAGAGAAATATTTGAACTTAAGTCACATTCTCATTTTTGAAGACTAATCTTTCCTGCGTCAGCTATGACTTCGGGGCATCAATTAATTTTAGTGCCAGACATCTGTCAGTGTTCAATTAAATAAAATAGTTACTACTATTCACTTCTTGAAATAAGTTTCTTTATTTTTTGCACTGAATGTCAAAAGCAGAATTTAATTTTTTTGTCAATAAATCATAAGAAATGTGATTATTCTTTGAGAAAATATGTATTTTAATGCTACATAATGTAATTTAGAAGTGGACCTCGAGTCAAAGAATTAAAGAGTCCATGCTCATTGTCATCTAGTACAGGAATCTCTAACCCAGTGGTTCTCAACCTTCCTAATGCCTCGACCCTTTAATACAGTTCCTCATGTTGTGGTGACCCCCAACCATAAAATTATTTTTGTTGTTACTTCATAACTGTAATTTTGCTACTGTTATGAATCATAATGTAAATATCTGATATGCAGGATGTATTTTCATTGTTACAAATTGAACATAAAGCATAGTGATTAATCACAAAAACAATATGTAATTATATATGTGTTTTCCGATGGTATTAGGTGACCCCTGTGAAAGGGTTGTTCGACCTCCAAATGGGTCGCGACCCACAGGTTGAGAACCACTGCTCTAACCTCTGCTTTCCTACCGCTATTCTAATTAGTTGCCTTAAAAAGTGTATTTTATGAACTGAGTGGAAATGAACCATGTGAATGAAGTTTATTATCATAATATTAAGTGAAAAAGCAAATATCAGAAAATTATTTAAACTATGACACTATTTTTATAATTCTCAAATGCAAGCAAAACCAACTATTTAGGGATACCTCTGAAACACAATAATAAATGATGATGATCATCATCATGATCATGATGATGAAAGCTTTAGGGATTAATAAAAAGTCAGGTTAATGGTTATCACTTAGGATGGAGCTACAGGGGAAGAGGTCAAAGAGAAACACCAGCTAGATGTGACAGTATTGATATTATAACTTAAACTGGGTCATAGAGTCATGAGTTAATTTTATTACAATTCACACTATGAGTATGTGTTTGGTGTGTATATGTGTGTGCATGTGTGACATTGTTGAATTGTTTTACTATTTATTGAGGAAAATTTTAATTATATACAAAGATAGAGAGACAAGTGCAATGTACCTCATATTCCTTTCAACTTACCTACAGCAATAAAAATTAATTTATAGACAATTTTATTTAATCTATTCCCTTGAAAATTTTGGTGGCAAATCTTAGACACTATATGATTCCATCTGTTTAATTTTTGGTTGTATGTCTAAAAAATCGATTAAAAAATAATCACAATTCCATTATCTTACTTTAAAAAATTAAGCATAATTCATCAGAATTATTCAATACAGTGTTTAAATTTGTTATTTCATTACTTAAAAAGTATATATATATATATATATATATCAAGATCCAATAAGGAGATTTATTTATTTATTTTTAAAAAATTTATTTTATTGATTTTTTACAGAGAGGAAGAGAGAGGGATAGAGAGTCAGAAACATCGATCAGCTGCCTCCTGCTCACACCCTACTGGGGATGTGCCCGCAGCCAAGGTACATGTTCTTGACTGGAATCAAACCTGGGACCCTTCAGTCCGCAGGCCGACGCTCTATCCGCTGAGCCAAACCGGTTAGGGCAGGAGTTACCACATTTAATCAGTAGGTTCTGTTTCATATTTCCCTTTTTTTTAAAAAATAACTATTTTTTATTTTTTATTTATTTATTTATTTTTTAAATCTATTTTATTGATTTTTTACAGAGAGGAAGGGAGAGAGATAGAGAGTTAGAAACATCGATGAGAGAGAAACATCGATCAGCTGCCTCCTGCACATCTCCTACTGGGGATGTGCCCGCAACCCAGGTACATGCCCTTGACCGGAATCGAACCTGGGACCTTTCAGTCCGCGAGCCGACGCTCTATCCACTGAGCCAAACCGGTTTCGGCAATAACTATTTTTTAGAGCTGTTTTTGATTTACAGCAATATTGAGAAGGCACAAAGATTTCCCATATATTTCCTGCCCCTACATATGCATTATGCCCCATTTTCAACAGCCCCCACCAGAGAAGTACATTTGTTACAATTGATATACATACATGGACACATCACAATCATCTGATCCTAGTTTACCTCAGAGTTCACACTGGGAGTTTCACAGTCTGTGAATTGGAAAAAATATATAATGGAATATCCCCGTCATTATGGTAACATAGAGAATAGTTTTACTGCCCTAAAAGTCCTCTGAGCTCAACATATTCATCCCTCCCTTCCCCATCCCAGGGCAACCAGTGATATATTTACTGGTGCTCTAGTTTTTCCTTTTTCATATTATTATATAGTTGAAATTATATGGTATATAGTCTTTTCAGATTGGTTTCTTTCACTTAGTAATATGCATTTAAGTTTCCTCCATGTCTTTCTCTGGTTTAATAAGTCATTTCTCTTTAGCGCCGAATAAAATTCCATTATCTATATTTTCCACAGTTTATCCATTTACCTATTGAAAGACATCTTGGTTGCTTCTAAGTTCCTGCTATTCTGAACAAAGCTGCCATAATCCTTTGGGTAAATATGAACGAACTAGATCACCTGTGAAGTGGTATAGTGTTATGTGAAAATAGATTGGATTAGTTGTAATGTATATTACACCTAGGGCAACCACTAAAAAACGTATTATTGAAATGCTCACAGATAGTGTACCTTATAATAACAAGATAATCCTAATTCCTTCCTCCTGTCCCTGTATCATTGCTCTCATTCATTTCACTTATACATAAGCAAATAGATACATATATACATACACATACATAGATGCATAATTAAATACATTGTTGCCATTATTATTTTGAATAAACCATTATCTATTAGATCAATTTAAAATAAGAAAAATAAAAGCTTTTATTTTATTTTACCTTCACTTATTCCCTCTCTGATGCTCTTCCTTTTTTATGTGGTTCCAAGTCTGTCTTATAGCATTTTCCATCTGTCTAAAGAATTTATTTATTTATTTTAAATTTTATTTTATTTTATTGTTTAAAGTATTACACATATATCTCCTTTTCTTCCTCATTGACCTCCCCTCAGCCTCACCTACCCTCTGGCACATGCCCTCACCTCCCACCCAGTATTTTTCGTCCATTGGTTATGCTTATATTCATGCATATAAGTCCTCCAGCTGATCTCTTACCCCCCCTCAACCCTCCCTTGCCTTCCCGCTGTAGTTTAACAGTCTGTTTGATGCTTCTTTGCCTCTGTATCTATTTTTGTTCATCAGTTTATAATGTTCTTTATATTCCACAAATGAGTGAGATCATGTGGTATTTATCTTTCACTGACTGGATTATTTCACTTAGCATAATGCTCTCCAGGTCCATCCATGCTATTGCAAATAGTAAGAATTCCTTCTTTTTCATAGCAGCATAGTATTCCATTGTGTAGCTGTACCACAGTTTTCTAATCCAGTCATCTGCTGATGGGCATTTAGGCTGTTTCCAAATCTTAGCTATGGTGAATTGTGTTGTTATGAACATAGGGGTGCATATATCCTTTGTGATTGGTGTTTCTGTTTTCTTGGGATATATTCCTAGAAGTGGGATCACTGGGTCAAATGGCAGTTGCATTTTTAATTTTTTGAGGAAACGCCATACTGTTTTCCACAGAGGCTGCACCAGTCTGCATTCCCGCCAGCAGTGAAGGAGGGTTCCTTTTTCTCCGCATCCTCGCCAGCACTTGTCGTTTGTTGATTTGTTGATGATAGCCATTCTGGCAGGTGTGACAATTTATTTTAACATTTCTTGAAAGGCAGATCTACTGACAACAAATTCCCTCAATTTTTGTTTGTTTGAGAAAGTTTACTCTTTGCTTTTAAAGGATAGTTTTACATAGTACAGAATTGTAGGTTGGTGGTTTTTTTCTCAAGACTTTAAATAGTTCACTTTCTTCTTGCTTTCATGTTTTCTGAGAAGTCTTCTATATAATAAGGTGTTTTTTCCTCTGGATTCTTTCAGTATTTTTCATTTATCTTCAATTTTCTGTAGTTTGAAAATGACATGCCTAGGTTAGGGTTTTTTTTGTTTGTTTTCATTTGTTTTGCTTGGTGTTCTCTGAGCTTACTTGGATCTATGGTTTGGTGTCTGACATTAATTTGGGGAAAACTTTATGCGGGCTTCTCACTTTCCAACCTCTTCCCCTTAATTGGGAGAGGATAGAGGCAGCAGGAGTTGGTTCCCTTCCCCCAAGTCAATTAGGTTCTGATAAAACCTCAGCAGTCAGGCTCCACTTACACAGTTTCACCTGTGGACAGACCCTGCCAGGAACCGTGCTCTGGCATTTTCAGAATGGCTCGTTTTCCCTTCCCTTGCCAGAATCACGAGGCGATTTTTCTCCAGTATCCACTGTGAGAACCTGGTTGAACTATAGAAATAACTTTCACAAAGTGTGGCGTTCCCCCTATGACTGTGTCTCTCTGTTGTTTTCCCTCTCAGCCTGGTCCACCCTGAGCCTCCAGCAGTTTGTCGATGACAGTTTGATTTCTCTTCCTGGAACTGGTTCCTGCAGAGGTTTGTGCTCCTTGGTGTCTGCTCTGGTAAGTGGTGATTGTCTATATCCCTTTGTTGGTCTCTGCAATGTTGGAGCATGGTTTGCCCTGTGACCTCACTTCTTTTAGGAAGCTAAGAAGAGTCGTGTTCTTTCAGTTTGTTCAGCTTTTTACCTTTGTCAGGATGCTGCAGTGACTTCCAGTTTCTGGCCACCAAGAAGCCAAACTAGTCGTCTCCTTTTTCTCACCCAGTCTGCTGTATGGAGGCTCTGGTTATGTATGTGAATTCTGTGGGATTTTGCTGAGTCTGTCCTTATAGTACCATGTAACGTCTTTCTCTGTACTCTGCAAATTGGTAGTGACAGGTAGAGGACCTCATTCAGTTTTATATTTTTGGTGAGATTGCTTACAAATGATAAATATGGAGTTCTCTAGGGAGCTGTATAACATTTGGATGGCTCTCTTTTTTGTGTGATATTAGCAGCCATTGATAATTATACGGACTCATTAATTGACTTGGGGCTGTAAAATGATGATATTCGGTTGCCTTTTGCATTTGTCATTTGATTCACTTCTCTAAAAAGAAACCCCTCCTCGTCAGCTATTTGGTCACCACAAGATGCAGGTACAGGAAAGGCAGCACAAATACCTCATTATTTCCTGTTATTACTCGTTTTCAAGAAAATGCCTCGTTCTCTAGCATTCTGTAAAGATGCACAATAAGCTGTTCCTATCATTGTGAACTCAGGGATCAAGTGCGTTCAGTGTCATTCAGTCTATTGCAGTGATTATCCTCATTGAAGTTCAATTTTCCCCGCCTGTGGCCAGAAGGGTTTGCATTTTGTTGTTGTTATTTGACAGTCTTTGCTTCTATCCTTGCTATCAGGTACATCAAGTTATCTCGTGTTCATCTTATAAACTTCCCAACACAAACCTGGAATTGGAAGTCACCCGTTTTGTTAAGCCCTGTGTATTTTCATGGACATGGGCTTTGAGATCACAATGGGGAGACTAGGGATATTTATCACAGCTAAGCAGGTCATTTGGTAATGGTTTCTGGACCTTTTCCTTAGAAAAGCTAGATGATTCATCTGTGTTTCTATCTAGACACTGATAAATTTACAATGCCCTATGTTTTGGACTGGCCCTATTCACATCACTCCCCTACTTTAAGGCAACAGCTATCCAGAAGATGATCTGTATCAGGCCCATGTTTTTCAATTGGGTTTAAATCCCAGCTTTGCCACTCAACTGTGTGACCTTTGGCAAGTTACTTGATTTCTCTTTGGATCAAGTTTATCATTTATTGTACTAGTGTACTGAACCCAAAAGTTTCTGGTAATAATGATATAGTTAGTATATAAAATGTGCTTAGAAGAGATCTGGCATATAAAAGCAATATGTGTTAGTCATAATCACCCATTAGCAATATGTAGATTTAACTTATTTTACATTTTTGTAAATGCTCTCATACTTGCATAAAATTTTGAAACTTTGTTTTTCAGTCAATATTATATTTTCATAATCTGTCCATGTTGATATTTAAAGAGTGGATTATTATATGGATATATACATTTATTTAGTTAGTTCTTTCAAGAAATCTCATTCATTCTCATTTCAGTTCAAACATATGTACTAATAACTACAAAATATATTTTAACTTCATTTTTCTCCTAAAGTACAAATCCGTATGCCTCCCTATATAGATTGAAAATAATTGATGCTGTTGTAATAATCTGGTTATTATTTAACAGGAAAGGAGGAAAGGGAAAACCAGATAGACGCATGCCCTGTAAGGTCTGAGTGATGTGGGAAGGGGCTTGCCCATCAGTCACACCTGGAAGTGAGTGGCCAGAATAAGTGTGGTCACTTGCAAGCATGGGAAACCTGAATATTTAAACTTCCAAACAAAGGAAGTTCTCTCTCTCTCTCTCTCTCTCTCTCTCTCTCTCTCTCACACACACACACACACACACACACACACACACACACACACACACCCCAGGCCCTCTCTTGGCACTCCTGTTGCAGGGGGCTACTTTCTGCTGCATCCATGTGGCTCAGCACATAGACTAATGGACTTGAATTAGTTTGGATGCTGAACTACACCCAGATGCAACATGGAACGGAAGCTCTGGACACTGGTTTTGCTTTTGCTGAAACCCCAAGTGCACCTTTTCCAGGATTGGCTTGAGGGGCAGGGGACCTTGGAACCTATAAAGCCATTTCCACATCTGATTTTCCCGTGTGAATCTTAGAAAATTTATTGCAAGAACCTCGCTCCCATGAGTGACAGGGAAGTTTCATTCTCTGGTAACATAATAATCATGATATTTTTCAGCTCCTCCCATCAAGAGGCTGAATGTATTTCCCTTCTTCCTTGAATCTGAGTTGACCGTGAGATTCATGTTGGCCAATAAAATGTGGTGGAGCCCTGGCCAGTATGGCTCAGTGGTAGAGCATTGGTAAGCATACCAAAGGGTCTTGGGTTCAATTCCCAGTCAAGGGCACGTACCTGGGTTGCAGGTTCAATCCCAAGCCCTGTTTGGATATGTGCAGGAGGCAACTAATCGATGGGTAAGGATTAACAAAAAAGTGGTGAAGCCCTGGCCCATTTGGCTCAGTGGATAGAGCATCGGCCTGTGAACTCCAGGGTCCCAGGTTCGATTCCGGTCAAGGGCATGTGCCTTGGTTGCGGGCATATCCCCAGTTGGGGGTGTGCAGGAGGCAGCTGATCAATGTTTGTAACTATCCCTCTCCCTTCCTCTCGGTAGAGAATCAATAAAAATATATTTTTTTAAAAAGTGGTGAAAATTATGTTGTGCCACTATGACACTAGACCTTAAGGGGCCTAGCAGTTAACATTTGTATTCTGTTGAAATATTACTTAGTAAGAAAAATCAGTCAGGGCTATTGGTGAATGAGAAGACCTATAGGGGGATGCTGGTGCTGCAAACAAGAGCCAGAACCAACTGCAGTCATTCGTACTGTCTACTCCAATTTATCTGTTAGAATGACTAGAGCTACATGGGATGGCAAACGACAGCCCATGGGCTAAACCAACACATTTTTCTTTGTTGCTTTTGTGCTACAACAGCAGTTGAATAGTTGTGTCAGAGATGGTATCATGCACAGAGTTTAAAATAGTTGATCTTTGGTCCTTTACAGGAAAAGTTTGTCTACTATTATTTTAAGCCATTGTCTGTCTGTTTGTTTGTTTGTTTGTTTGTTTTGGTTGGTTGGTTGGTTGGGTTGTGTGTTTTTTTATATGAAAATATATAGCCAATGTACTCTGCTATTCAAATCCATCCTTTCTCTTGCATTTACTAGCTCTAACAATATTATCCCTATCCATGATCTAAAACATTAGAAAGCATTTAAGTTTCTGCATTCTGCCTCTTCCATACCTCCCTATCACCAAATCATGTCAAATGTATATTTTACATCTCTGCTGTGCACATGTCTTTTACAACACAGTTCTTCAAGTTCCTATAAAGTCATTCCTGGTTAACTATAGTTGTCTCATTTAGTCATTATTTATTTATGACACAAAACTATATTTTTTGTTATATATTGGATATAACAGATTAATAATTATAGTCTGTGTAATCAACAATAAAATAATGTAGTGAAAATGACAAGCTGATGAGCGCTGATGGAGACAAACAGATAATATTTTGCAAGGCCAGAGGAGGGACACTTAATTCAATCCAGTTAAGTAAGTCAGGAGAGAGCTTTCAACCCTGAATGACACAGAATACTATTTAAACACCCAAAATGTTTATATGGCACACCCTTATCAAGAATAAAAGCATCAGGATGTCCAAAAATGAGAAATTTTGAAATCCTGGGAAGTATGTGTGTTATGATTTCCCGTCTCATACATTTTTTCTAAGAATGAGATGTGTGGTTAGAAGCAGAGTGTTTTGGCTGAATTTTAGATTTTCTGAATTAAGAAATATTTGAGTGGGGAAGTAATATTTCATGTCTTGCCATGATAGAATACAAGGAAGCAGACCTCCCCCCTCCTTTAAAAAAACTAATATGTGTGAAACAATGTTTTCTGTATATTGGACAACATTCAGTGCAGGATAGTTATTCTTTAGAATAGGAATCAAATGAGTTGAACCATAGAATTGCCTATCTTATTACTTAGATTGAGTTTCCAGGCTACAGGACATGTAGGGGGCACATAAATAGAGCCTCCTAACACACACGGTGTTGAATAGCCAGCAAAAGAGTATTTTGCCTCAGTAGTGGGGCCAAATTAGCCCTAGAGTAAAGACTGTTTGGGATCACCTAATAAAACTTAAAAGCAAGTCTTGCGAAAAATCAAACTGTTTCCAATAGCTTAGTTTTTCCCCAGCGGGGGAAAAAATTAAAAAATGCCAAACAAAATAAAATCTAATACTCAATGACACAATATTCAAAATATATGGAATCCCATAAAAATTAATAGACATGCAAAGAAATAGGAAATTAAGGCCCATATGAGGAAAATAATCAGAAACAAAATAACATAGATAACAGAATCAGTAGACAGGTGGATGTTTTAAGGAATCATACTAAATCATCCACTCTATGGGAAAAGGAAGTGAGATATTTCTAGAACAAGTAGTTCTGAATTGGTTAGTTGACCTGACCATTAGGATTGGTTTTGCAAATTCATTTATAAGATGATCATTTTTAATAATGAACTAGATCTACAGTTACATGTTTTGATAAAAATAGAATTTAAAAATATGATGATAAAATTATGTAGTGTTGGCCAATCAATATTTATGTGAATAATGCTTAGGTTTCTCTTACTGTTTCTGTGCTTTCACATCTCCTCTCCATGCATTCAACAAGCATCTGGCTCTTTATCCTCCCCCTACCAACTTCCTCTGTATTTATTTCTACTGGACTACACTTTCATACACTTTTATAAGGTTGTGCCTTTGTCCATAGAGCTACCATTGACTAGAATGCCCTGTTTCCAATTTTGTTTCTTTTCAGTAAATTGCTGATGTCTTTTCTCTAATAATGATGTAGCTGGGACCTGAACATGGCTCTTCTTATTCTGAGTCAAATGTAGCAGGTTATCAGGATGAGGTATCTGAGGAATAATTCCAGGTAGGGGAAGTGTGAATAGAATATTACACTTAATATAGACTTAGGGTACCTTTTATGAACTAGGTGCTTAGGTGGGTGACAATTTTGCCCAACAGTATGGAGAAGGGGTGGGAATCAGAGCTTAGATATGTAGGAATTTGTTGAGATTTTTCTGTGTTCTTCCTCTATCTTTGGTTAGCTAGATACTGAAAGTGGTATTTAATTGCTACCTTGTTCACAGTTGCTTTTTATATATTATTTAGTTTTACTACTATTGAGAATTGCTTTAAGAAAGGGAAAAAATCCAGCACTATTCTTGTATTTTTTCTTCTAAAAGCCACTGGAGTTGCCTTCTAAGCTGTCTTTTAATTTCATTTGTTTTTCCTGGGGTCAGTGCTCTTTGTGGAAAAGAGGGCTTCTAATGAGACAGTAAATGTTTTAGATTTTATTTCCTCAGTTTATTTCCTCTATATTAGTTGACATTCACTTTTGCTGCATTCATCTCTTTATTTTATTTACTGGCAACATGGTTTTTGAAAAGCATGATTTTATTAGGGGGAAAACTAATAGTCTTTTTCAACTGGTGTACTTTGAGACGATTAAATAGATCAGAAATATTATTGGAGTGATTATTTTTAATTCTTCCATGGGTGGTACATAGCTAGTACCATTCTAAATGCATAGAACACAAGTGAATTCATTGCATGTGAACATTAGGACTTAATTCTAATAGAAACTGGAGGTTCCAGACAAAGAGTCCGCCCAAGTGATTCCTTTTTTTTTTTAAGAAAGACATGCCTTACCGAAATAAAACCACAAGATTTTCATCTTAATTTTAATGACAAAAGTGCATCGATTTGAACCAAAGGATTTATTTTATGATTTAAAATGAATGTGATGTCCTCTTTTCTGTTTGTCACGCACAGTAGTTTTAACATTACTTTCAAATGTTGAATACTAATAAAGAGAAAAATATTTACATGACTGCTACTATTGGAAAGTTAAAAATAACAGACCTTTGGGAATAAAGATAAAAATATATTTAGCAATATTTAGAACTAGAAGAGCTCGCAACCAAATAACTAAATATTGTAAGAATATTGGGCTATCACTATCTTTTTATTATAACTTCTAATACTAACATCCTTGATTTTATATAATTTTGAATTTTGCATAATCATTACAGTTCCAATGCTTTACATCAAGTACTAGCACAGTCCATGTTACAGAGAAGACACTCAATAGTAGTTTTTTTTCTCATTCTCTTCTTCCTCCTCCTCTTTTTTTTTTTTTTTAACTTTTATTCCCTCAGTCCTCTCATTCTTTCTCAGGAAGAGAATTATGTTTGTGTACTCTTACATATAAAAAGATGTTTTAGAGACATGGAGGACAAGAAAATGTGTCTTTTCTAGAATATTGAGAAAGCATATTACAGTATCAAGACATCTAAATTTTATCTCCCATCAACTAAAACCTGTCATAATTGTGTTAGGGTTTACATCATATATTTGAGTAGTTTTGTTTAGATTTCTTCTAACAGTCCTGGTTGTTATTATACCTAGTTAATGCTTGAAGACAGTTGGAAGAAAATAAAATAGATGTAAAATTCTCCCTGAATTAGAGAGTATGAAGAAAATTTAAGAATACACAAATTCTTCTATTTCATGGGAACTTTGAAGATTGGGAAAGAAGGGACTAATATTTACCAAGTGTCTACTATGTATAAACATTTTGCTTTATATCAGTTGTCTCATTGATTCCTCAAGATTATACTTTTTTAAGAAAATACTTTATTACTTTAGAAAAGTTTTAGGTTCACAGCAAAATTGAGAGGAATAGACAGAGGTTTCTCATATACAAACATATACACAGCCTCCTCCATCATCAACATCACTCAGCAGAGTGGTACATTTGTTACAATTAATGAACCTATATTGACACATAAATACCATCCAAAGTCCATTGTGTATGTTAGGGTTTATGCTTGCTTTTGCACATTCTATAGGTTTGAACAAATGTGTATTAATATGTACCCATCATGATGGAATCTTACAGAATCATGCCCTAAAAATCTCCTGTGCCTCACCTATTTACTTCTCTCCCTTCCCACCCTGGCAACCGCTGATCTTTTTGCTCTATCTATAGTTCTGACTGTCCCAGAACGTCATATATTTGGAATCATACAGTATGCAGGCTTTTCAGATTGTCTTCTTTCACTTAGTAATATGTCCTTTCCTGGCTTGATAGATCATTTCTCTTTAGCATTTGAGTAACATTCCATTGTCTGGATGTACCACAGTTTATTTTCCTACTCAGGGACATACTGGTTGCTTCCAATTTTTTGGCCATTATGAATAAAGCTACTATAAACAACCCCGTGAAGGTTTTGTGTGGACACAAAATTTCAGTTCCTTTGTGGAAACATTAAGGAGTGTGATTTCTGGATCATATGGTAAGAGAATGTTTAATTTTGTAAGAAATGCCATCAGTCTTCCAACGTGGCTGTACCATTTTGCATTCTCACCAACATTGTATGAGATTTCTGTTACTCCACATTCTCATCAGCATTTAGTGGTTGTCAGTGTTCTGGATTTTGACCATTCTAATAGTCATGTAGTAGTGTCTCATTGTTTTTTTAAATTTGCATTTCTCTGATGACATATGATCAAGAGCATCTTTTCATATGCTTATTTGCCATCTGAATGTCTTTTTTTGGTGAGGTGTCTATTCACATCTTGGGCCCATTTTTCAATCAGGTTATTAGTTTTCTTATTGTTGAATTTTAAGTGTTTTTGTTGTTTGTTATTTTGGATGACAGTCCTTTATCAGATGTGTCTTTGTAAATATTTTCTCCCAGTGTATGTGTTGTCTTCTCATTCTCTTGACAGTATCTTTCTCAGAGCAAAAGTTTTCAATTTTAATAAAATCCAGATTATCGATTTTTTTTCATGGATTTCATGCCTTTGGTGTTGTATCTAAAAAGTCAGCACATACTCCTATGCTATCATCTAGGAATTTGATAGTTTTGCATTTTATATTTGGGTCTCATCCATTTCAAGTTAATTTTTGTGAAGGTGTAAGGTGTATATCTAGATTCACTTTTTGCAGTTGTTTCAGCACCATTTGTTGAAAAGACTACCTTTGCTCCATTGTATTGCTTTTGCCAAACACCAGTTAACTATACTTATGAGGTCTTTTTTTCTGGACTCTCTTCTGTTCCATTGATCTTTTTTTTATTATTACTCTTCTTTTGCCAGTACCACCCTATTTTGATTGCTGTAGCTTCCTGGAATACAAATGTAATGGCTGGAACTCCAGCAGCTCTATTGGACTAGAAAGTAACTTTTCAGATGCAAACACACCACTTTCAGTAAAGCAAAATGATACATACCAGATGAACCAGGACGACTGATCGCGCTTCATGCATATATTTGGGGCAACGTGACATTATCTCATATAATACTTATTCAATCATTCAATTAGATATAATTAAATCTCTTCTACAGATGAGAATGTAGACCCAGTGTATCTAGTAAAACAGCTACCATTAAATCAAGTCAAATCAAATCACTGTTGAAATGCAGGTCAGGCTGGCTTTAAAATAGATGGAATTTTAAAATATCACACTTCTCACTCAGCATATTATCTCAGGGGAAATATAATATTGACAAAAAACTATGTCTAATTCAGATTCTAGTAAGATAGAATCTTTAGGCTTTCTAATCCCACCTCAAGTTCTTCTTAACTGGCTTAGGTTGTCCATGAGGAGCCTTGCATGACTGCAGGGACATGTCTTCTGGGCCACCGAAATGCTGCCACCCGTCTTCCTTCTTCCTCGGTGGTCCTTGTCTGTGCTGTTGCTGCTGTTTCTGCCCCCTTAGGTCCCCTTCCCTAAACCATGGCCCCTTCTACTCTACCCCTACTTGTGTGGCCATTTCTCAACTGCTATGGATTCTTATTGCAGAGATTTTAATGAGAAATTATTTTATTCTCTGTGAGAGCTTCTCATTCTGAATATTGTATAGTAAAATATGGGAAGATCAGAGCCAGACAATAAAATAAGCAGAAATATTCATCTTGCTATGGATTAAATATTTGTGTCTCCCCCCACCCCCCAAAAAAATCATGTGCTGAAACATAAAGTCCTGTGTATGGGCATTTGACAGTAGGGCCTTTGGGACACATTTAGATCATAAGCGTGGAGCCTTCCTTAATGGAGTCAGTGCTTTTCTTAAAACAAACCCCAGAGAGATACAATCCCTTATTCCTTATGCCACGTGAGGTTATAGTAAGAAGGCATCATCTGTGAACTAGGAAGCAGGCTGTCATCAGACACTGAATCTGCCAGAGCTTTGACCTTGGTGTTCCTGGCCTCTAGAACTGTGGAAACACATTTCTGTTGTTTACAAGCCACCCAGATTGTGGTATTACTATTATAGCAGCCTGAATGGACTAAGACAATCTATTTTCAAAAAATTTCCTCTTATTTCATCAAAGGCAGTTCTCTTGAGCCAGGTCTTTTCAACTCTCTCTTCCAAAATGAACTCTGCCTTTCCCTCCAAATCTTTCTACAAGCACAGAACCTTTTAGCAGTCTGCCTCACTGGCTCTCCAGAATTTGCAAGGTCATGTCATATGGCTATTGAGAAATTGAAATCCTGCTAGTCCAAATTAAGATGTGCCAGACCTGTAAAATATACATCAGGCTTTGGAGATTCAGTATAGAAAAAAGGTAAAATATCTCATTAAAATATTTTATATTGATATCATGATGAAATTATCTTTTGGATATGTTAGGTTAATTAAAATAGATTAAATTAACTTCTCTTGGTTCTTCTTAGAAAATATGATTATGAGAAAATTTAAAATGACATATGTGGCTCAGATTTCTATTGGATAATTTTTTCTGCAATACCATGATATCCTCACATAGCTGGTATTAGAGAATTTATCTACCAGGAGAGAACCTTCCCATCCCTCTTTTATTTCTCACCCCCCAATCCAATCATCCATTCATTTAACATATTCCTTGCTAAGTTTTATGGACATAATGATGGGAAAATAGTAATTCTCTTCATGGATCATACAGTTTAGTAAAGAAATATTTATTAAACAAATATTCCCCCAGCAAATGTGTAATTAGAATTTATGTTAAGTTGGAAATGTGTGTGGATTATGAGATTTATACAGAAGGCAAACCAACTTAGGCTGGGCACCAGGAGTATAAAGATAGGTCTCCCTGCTTGGCTACTGTGGCTCAGTGGTTAGAGCGTCGGCCTAGGGACTGAAGGGTCCCAGGTTCAATTCCGGTCAAGGGCACATGCCTGTGTTGCGGGCTTGATCCCCAGTGGGGGGCGTGCAGGAGGCAGCTGATCAATGATTCTCATCATTGATGTTTCAATCTCTCTCTCCCTCTCCTTTCCTCTCTGAAATCATATATATATATATATATATATATATATATATATATATATATATATGAATATAAAACAAAGGTTTCCCTAGGGGGTTGGGCATTTGGGCATTTGGTCTCTTAGCTAAGGGTGAGTGAAATTAACTAGGTCACATTTTGGTGGAAAGAGAAGAAAGATCATCCCAGATAATTCGTGTTAGGGCCTTGGAGCAAGATGGCCCTAAAGCAGCGGTTCTCAACCTGTGGGTCGAGACCCCTTTGGCGGTCGAACGACCCTTTCACAGGGGTTGCCTAAGACCATCCTGCATATCATATATTTACATTACGATTCATAACAGTAGCAACATTACAGTTATGAAGTAGCAACGAAAATAATTTTATGGTTGGGTCACAACATGAGGAACTATATTTAAAGGGCCAGGAGGTTGAGAACCACTGCCCTAAAGAGAATAAGAAGCATTCCTCAAGCTGGGACTGGCGAAAGAGTTAAAGGCCAAACAAAAATCTTAAGGAGACAAGAGGTTGAGAAGGAGAGAACTTCAGCAATGGCTTTTGGAAAGTTGTGTTGACACAGTCAAACTAGTGGGCAATTTTTGTTAGGGTAAAGAACTCTGTAAAAACCATTTTTTTGGTCTTGTTTGTAGTATTGTTTGCTTTTGATCTTTTGGCACCACTTATGGATTTGGAAATATGCTGTGGAATGTGGCAGTTTGATGCCAGATCTATTATTTTTCTTTAGAGTTTAATTTCAAAGCTCCTTTTGACGAGGTTATTCTGACTTAGTCATGCCAAAATGCACAAGGCTGTGAGGACACAGAGAGAAGAGTACTCTGGACTTTATGTGTAATCTCTCTACCTCCCACCCTGAGAGCCAGGTAGGAATCCAACTGAAAGGACCAAAAAGAGGGGTTTTGAGGGGAAAGGAGGGACCATTTCTTGGTCATCCCTTCCTGTCAGATTTTCTACTTGAGTTATTCTCTTCCCAAATCTTGGTGAATTGGGGGATTTATTTTAATAAAATAGATTATTTATTTACTTGACATTTATTTACTAAACATTGGCCTTGATTCTGAGCATAATTGTGGTAATACATGCAAAAGCATAATTTAAGTTACAAAGTGCAGTATAAAAGTTATTTCCATGGTCCTTAATCAGTGAGGACCACAGCTTCCCCCTCAGATACTTTCTGCATTGTCTTATCATTTTTTTTTAAACTCAAGTGGATGAGGAAAGAAAAGAAAAAAAACAATCCCATTGAGAGATACTAAAAGCTACTTCCCGTAGCTTTAAACTTTATCCACTTAAACTACAAATTATTCTGGGAAGAAGATCTATAAATAACTGTGAAGCTAAGGAATGCATGGGAAATTAAAGTTAATGCAGAATGCACTGCTTGTCTTTTTAGTTTTCAAACAAGCTACTTTGTTTTGTTTATTGGACAATGCATGGTTAACTGATGAGAAACATTAAGGAACATTGGGGAAACTGACCTGTGTTTTGAGACTCTATGCAAGTCACGTTCAGAATAAGCTTTAGCTTATGTGATATTTATAATAAATATCTATTTGGTCTTTGTCTACTTTTCTGGCACAGAGCTCCTGAAATCCTTGAAATCTAAGTGATGAGAACAATAAGGTTGTGTTAATAAGGTGACTTTTGGACCTCACCTTAAAATGGGGGCTGGTTGTCAGGAGGATCAACCCCATGATTAGAGGGTTGGAACTTTTAGTCCCACCCCCTGAACTCAGGGAAGGGAGAGGAGCTGGAGGTGATTTAATCAATAATGCCTATGTAATACAGCCTCCATAACCCTCCCACAGGACAAGGCTTAGAGAGCGTCCAGGTGGATGAACACAGGAGGTGCTGGGAAGTGGAGTGCCTGGGGAGGGCATAAAAGCTCCATGCTTTGCTTTATGCACCTCTTCCATCCAGCTTCTCCTGACTTTATATTGTTTTATAATAAGCTGGTGCTCTAGTAAGTAAAATGTTCCTCTGAGTTCTGTGAGCAGCTCTCGCAAATCGGTCAAACCCAAGGAGGCGGTTGTGAGAGCCTCTGACTTATAAACAGTTGGTCAGAGTACAGGTTAGCACCTGGACTTAAGACTGGCACCTGAAGTCTGAGAAGAGGGTTGTGGTAGCCTCCGATCTGTAGCTGGTGGGTCAGAAGCACTGGGAATAAGCTGGGCTTGCAATTGGTGTCGGAAGTTTGGGGAGTAAGAGTGGCTAAGTTTTGTGGGACTGATCTCTCAACTTGTGGAATCTGATGTTATCTCTGGGTAGAGAGAGTCAGAATTGAGTTCAATTTGCAGTCAGCCTGCTAGTGTAGGAGAATTGCTTGTTGGTGTGGGAACACCCCACCCTCTCCCCCGCAACTGGAATTGGGTCCAGGAACACAAAAAAGCATACCTGCAGCAAAAATAAGTACCCACAGGAAACTTGTTACTTGGCTTTTATTTGTTTGGGAAAACTAAAAGATATTTACTTACTTATAAAATCTTTCAGAAAAATCTTTCAAAATAACATAAAAAGAAAACTTGGAGCCAAATTAAGACTTTGCAAGTAGAATAACAATTTTAATAAAATTAGATTACATATAAGAATATATAACTGAGAAACTACTTGTTAGAAAGAATGATGCTGATTTTGGATTTGGAGTGGATTATCTAGTTTGTGGATTTGCAGATTTTCATTTCCCTTCTCCTTTCATCTCTTATTGCCTGATGCTGTCAATTTTGTTGCTTGGCAATAGTTTGATAATTTTTTTTTTTTGCTTGTATCATTTCACTCTTCTTCTAGAAGGAAAGCAGAGAAATGATCAATATTAGTGAAAAGCTGGATGAATCAGTCTCATTTAAAGAAATAAGTTAAAATCTTGGCCTACCTGCATTCCCATTCTTTTCAATGCACAGGAAATACATGTGTATTGAAGTGGTTGCCTCTAAGAGTCACAAATACTAAATCCTATCCTCTAGCCAGCATCATTCATCCATACCTATTCAAGCATTTCCTGGCTTAGTAGGTGTCCAGACAGCTCTGGATGAGAAGTTTAACTTTATTCGTTAACAAGAACGTTTCTACCAGGTCACTTTTTATAAAAATTTCCTCATTCACCTTGGGTATTTAAGAACCCAAGTTGTCAAATAGTCTAAGCATTCTCTCCAAGTCTCAAATCTGTATAATCCCACTGTGTGTGGTAGATTTTAAATAATCACGATGAAGATGGGAGACAGAAGGACCAAGTTCTCTTTCTGAGCGTGTCTTGAGAAACGTGAGACAATCCCATCTGCCTTTCTTTGCCAGATTGTAAGAATTACGCATTTAAAGTGTTGGATAAGCACCATTCTGACTGCTAGAGGAAGGTTTAATCAGAGTGCCAATTATATGCAATCCATGGGCTAACGTGTTAACACATGAGAAATTGCGTTATCCTTCAGTTCCTCTGTTCTTTGCACTGGATCAGGAGGAATGAGCTCTCAGGTTAGCAAACCAGTTGTTCTGTACAGTAACTTGAACTGTACAGGTCTCTAACTCTTAAGATAGAAGTCTTGACATTATGTCTGCAGTGGTTTTCTTCCTTGTAAGTCAGATTGATTCAAACTAATCAAATTTTATTTGACTTTTATTTTCCAGGCGCTCTCTCTCTCTCTCTCTCTCTCTCTCTCTCTCTCTCTCTCTTTCTCTCTCTTGCCTTGACAGAAACATGGAGAATTATATTTGATCAAATATCTGGGTACTGTAGCCTCATATAAAATTAACCATAAAATTAACCGTCACAGTAACAAATAACCTAACAGGAGTCAAGATGTTGATAATCTTGTGGGTGGGAGGGAAGTTCAATTCTAGAGCAATATGATAAGTGTTATGATAAAAGCACAGGGTGCTAGGAGACCTGGTCTGCTTTCAGGGGGCTGAATGTAGTGCTAATGCAGTCGCCATTGTATCTTTAGCACTGAGTATAGTGCTGAGGAAGTCTTCCTCGAGGTGACATTTAAGCTGATCTGGACCTGCTTACATATAAACATCCTGAGAAGGGAGAGGGTAGAGGGAAATGAGAGTTGGGTAGATTGTGGTTCACCACACAAATTAGTAGAAAGAGGATAAAAAGAGGATCCCACACATTTAACCAGTATTCACAGACACTGCTCTGTGCAAAGCTAGAGCCTGTACTGGATACTGGAGGATGAAAAGATAGAGCTTAATTTCTGCCTGGAGGGACCCTGTGATCCTACACGACCACAACTCACGCTAACTACAGTGGGAAATGGCTGGGGTTTGTTGGGAGGCTTCTGTTCCAAATATTTCTCCACTTTTTACTAACCAAGTAACTTTGGGCAGTTAATTCGTTTCCTTTGAGTCACCTAATAATCATGACTCATAACCTCACCACTCAGCTTTCTTTTCCTGTGAAATGAAGATTGTAGTATCTTCCCTGCAAAGATTTTTGTCAGTTAGAGAAAGTACTTAACACTTGCCTAGCACAGTGATTGGCACAGAGTATCTGTTGAACAAATGCTGCTGCTGTTGGTGATAATACTATATATACATGAAAGCACCAAGAAAGGTATCTCTAACAGTGGGGAGCATGGGGCATTTATTCTTTATGAAAAACTGTAAAGGCTGAATAAGTTGTCAGCAGGTAAAGATCTAGGATCATTCTTGACTAAGTTACCTGATTAAACAAAAGAACAGGATCAGAAAGTTCAAGACGCTTGGCCAGGGGTTAATTCTCAAAAAAATAGTTCTCAGGGGAAAGGAAAAGCTCCTCAGGAAGCTGTTGCCACCGGCGAGGGGAGAGCCACGGACTACCTGGCCCAGGACTGTGGCACATGCATCTTTTGATGTGAGAGAGACACATCGATTGGTTGCTTTGACCCTCTGTCCTCAGGACGACACTCTAACCACTGAGCAACCGGCCAGGGCAGGCTTTTGTTTAAGTCTAGATGTATAACATCTGAGGTAGATTTCAAGCACATACTACCCAGTAGTATGTCTTTGAAGCTTAATCTCATTTTAAAAATCAAAATGGCATTTGTCAAAGGGAAGATCTGTCTCTCACAGTGTATCTTCAAGTATAACGCCTAATGGTCTATAAACTGAATTGTCTTAATTTTGCCACTTTATTAAAGCTGCCATTGTCTTAAAAAACACACACAGCCAGTTCAAAAAATAGATTTAACTGAAGTGACCCATCCACATTTATTACTTTAAAAAGAGCTTTGCTAACACTAATATAGTCTTTTATTCTTCCAGTAGATTTGTTTTTTCACAGAGATGTAGCTTGGAGCTATTTACAGTACCTAAATGCCTATGATATTTGTAGCCTTGTATAAGGTAGCAATTGGGTAGAATATGTATTATATAAAAGGAGGTCATATTATAGCAAATTTATCAGTTAAAATAAAACTGATTTTATTTTTTCATGAATTATAATCCATTTTCTGAAAATTCACGGTGAGTTTTTTGTTGTTGTTTTGTTTTTTAAATTTATTTTTAATTTTCACTGCATGTTTTTCTTCAGATTTCCAAGGAAAAAAAAGTAAATATTTTAACTGTGATTTTTTTTAAGCCTAAGTGAAATACTGTATGTTTGCTGTATTAAATATATGTTGTTCCCAAATTTATCACATTTCTTTGTCTTTTCTCTGTGTATAATTGGATTTTAATATGACAGATGTAGTGGGAGGTTTTCTACCCTGAGAGGTTTCCTGGCTCCAGCGTTTGAGAGCATCTGAAGTTGTCTGCCTAGTATGTCCTCAGAAATAGATGCACAGCTCTGTCTGGAAGTACCCTTAAGAAGCTTGGAAAGCTTTTTATTGACACTAAATACTTGAAGATAGTAATTAACATAATAGTGTTTATACCCAGCAATAACAATTTAATTTAAATAAATTCTTTTGGCCTGAGAAATGCTACAATATTTTATTTGCTTCTATTCTGAAAACCAAATATTTCCTGTAGCTTAGTAACCTTCCAGAGCTAGAGAACATGGTCACTACTCTTAATCTGAAAGGAAGTTTTAATTTAACACCTTATTTCACAAAGCACAAGAGAGAAATAATCAATTTGAGTCGATTATCATGGCGAATTATTATTTACTCCCCAGCGGGGTCAGCTAATCGAGTTACTTCTTAAATGCACTAACTTCTAGAAAATCTTTTTGGAAGTTTGTTAATGACATTGACAGCCATGGAAAAGGAAGTATTTGTGATTAAGTAAACCTTTGGGCCAAGGTCTATAGTAGATGATCCACTTCTGTTTTATTCTATTTTTTTGTTTGTTTAAAATATCAGAATTATAGTAAAATCAATTATAAAAGACCCCCAAATTGTATTCTCTTTCCCTGGAAATTCAGATTGTAGATAGGTTTGCATGTGATTTGTCAACGTTACACATATACTCCCTTTCTCCTCCCTCTTTACTCTGTAAGGGATCCCATCAGCCCTCATTGCTGTAAATATCATATTAGTGGCAAGGCTCTCAGATATAGGCCTCCTTCCAAAAATCTTGTTTGAACACTAAGCTAATATGTTTAAATATTAGCCTAATATTTGAACATTAAGTCTCATAAGGATCTCAAACTTAACAAATCCCAAAACAGATCTTTCTCCCCCACCCCTGAGCACTCCAATTCCTATCCAAATCTCACTTTCCAAATGGCAATACCTACCACTGCCAAGTGAGAGAAGTGGGCATCACCTTCCTCCCAATCCACTCACCCAACACCTGTATGGAAAACTCACCGACTCTGGTCAATTTTATCTCCAAAGTGTATGTTTAATTAAATCTTCCTGACCACTCCCTTATGTCACACCGTTATCACCTCTTGATTAGACCGCCACTTGTGTGTCCAAATTTTCACTTCTGGGAGGATGTTCTATTGCTTTCACAATCTTCCTCATTTCTGTTCTTCTCACTACAACCAGACTGAGCATTTAAAAACAGTTCTCTAATCACATCAGCTGTCTCTACTTAAAATCCTCCCCAAACTTGCTAATGCTTAGAATAAAGATGAGAATACTTAGCATCACCTGTGAGGCCCTGGCAAATTCAGGCTCTGCCTACCCTCCAAGCACCCTCATGCCACTGTGCCTGTCGTTTGCTATTCTCTAGTCTAGGGGTGGGCAAACTTTTTGACTCGAGGACCACAATGGGTTCTTAAACTGGACCGGAGGGCCGGAACAAAAGCATGGATGGAGTGTTTGTGTGAACTAATATAAATTCAAAGTAAACATCATTACATAAAAGGGTACGGTCTTTTTTTTTTTTTTTTTTAGTTTTATTCATTTCAAACGGGCAGGATCCGGCCCGAGGGCCGTAGTTTGCCCACGGCTGTGTCACACTGGCCTCTGTTAGGCTCCTCACGGTGCTTCATGGCTCTTGCTTCAGCTTGCACATCTTTGCCCCTCACACTTCACATCACTGGCGCATCACTTCCATACCCATGGGTGCCGCCTTCTGTTCTAAAATAGGTCTTCGTTTTTATTCTCTCCCACAATCCCATCTTTTTTTCCTTCAAAGAACCAATATATCTACTGTCAAATATATTTCAGTTAAAAACAAACAAACAAAAACAAATTGCTCCTAGGTATCTTAATTTTTTTGTTGCAATGGTAAATGAGATTGTTTTTTTAGTTTCTCTTTCTGTGAGTTCATCATTGGTGTATAAAAAAGCCATAGATTTCTGGCTGTTAATTTTGTATCCTGAAACATTGCCGAATTCATTTATTAATTGCTATTATTAATTAAAATCTGTTGCTTAAATCTCAAAACTTCCTGTGGCGTTAATAAGTTCAAACTTACATATTGTTGAAGGGAGGAGGCTCCCCTCTCTAGAGACGCATGAGGTCTTGGAAGTGCATGTGGTGTGCATGAGACAGGGAAAAGGCCCTCATCTTCAGCTCCTAACTTTCTGCAGATGTCTTCCTGCCCCTCCTGCCTGCACTGCCCCCTGAGGAGAGGCTGTGCTGCTGCTCTGGGCCAAGCTTTTGAGAGGAATCTTTGCCGACACCGTGAGCCTCCATGTCTAGGGTCTAGCCTTTTCATGGACTCAACAATAAGTTCCTTTTGAAAATATGTTTTTTTTCCAGGGACAGGACCTGAATCACTCTCTTTCTCTTTGTTATCCTATTTTGAGCTCCAGGCTTTGGCTATAATTATAAATTTGACCCAAAGCACAACATGTATCACTCCCTGGATGGTGTTTGTTAATGTATGGTTTTATAAAAGACACAAATTATTATTGTAAATAATGAACTAACTGTAGGGATTAGGAAGTATTGACATTTTGCTATAAAGTTGATAGAAACAAATGTTTATCACCTACTACAAATAATATATAGTGAAGACTTGATATAATCTTTTAATCCTACTCCACTAAGGGATTTTGTGAACACTCTTGTTTGTATAAATGAATTCTCTCTTCTCCCTCCTCTGTCTCTCACCCCCTCACCATCTGTTGGTCTGTCTCTTCCCTCCCAAAATCTAGAGACCTGCTTGTTTTTCTTTTTTTTTTCACCATTTATCAACATATACTCTCTTCTCCCCTGCCCCACAGACCTGCTACTTAATGTCTCATGCCATTTTATATTATTTCTTTATACCAAGATCCTTAAAATGCATTAAGATTTTTAAATAAGAAGGCTCATCAATTGTATATTTAATTTTTTTCTAAAGTAACATTTTTGTTTCAGAATATTTGGGAAATAATGATATAAAGAAGAAATTAAATAATCATATATTCAAAAATAGTCATTAGATCCTTATTATAACTGCTTAATATGCCCAGTTCTTCAAAATGCTTTCTGTCAGTTAGCCATTAGCCAGGAATGATCTTTTCTTCTGAGTATGTGGAGTTTTACTGCTTTCTGACCCTTGCTGAGGACACTCTGACCTCTTCCTGTTTTCTCCTGGCCCTGAGGTAGTGGAGTGGATTCTAACTCAACTCCTTTTGGAAGAAGACCAACTTCCAGTTTGATTCCCACCAACAAAATGATTTTCTACTGAAGAACATCAAAGATGTCTTTCCACTTCATGGTTGATATTATTAAACACTGTCTCTGATTATAATAGCTACATGACTAATCATTTTATCTTCAGTCTTACATAAACTGACACTTGAGGTGTAAGATTAAATATTCATAATAAAATGGAAGCAATTCATAATACAATGCATCAGCATGCATCTGAGTAGCTAAAGGTAATCCTATATAATAAAAACCTAATATGCAAATTGACTGAACAGTGGAATGACTGGCCACTATGATGCATACTGCCCCCTGAGAGGGAGGCAACCTGGCGTTGGAGATTGGGGGGCGGGGCTGGCCAGCGGGCGGCGCCAGGCCATCAGCCAATGCCAGTGCCAGCAGGGGCCCCCTGATCACCCCACTTGCCAGTTGCCCCACAGATCAGCACTAGGGACCCTTCCCTATATATTGGGAACAGTCTCTTAGATTTAAAATTAAAACCTGGCAAGGCTACTCTAACACTGAAAAAACAGGATGATGCAGTGATGACATGCGTGGACTCTGGCTTGCACATTTTGTGGTCAGCCCTGACTCTGACACTTATAACTGTGTGACAAAGCCAATTACTTAACTTCTCTCTGCTTCAGTTTTTCCACCCATAAGATGGGGAAAGTGGTACTACTGCCTCAGAAGGATTATGTTATGTACTACGTTTTATAATCAGTGCAAATAAATATAGCTGTCCCATACAATAACATGTTTCACCTGTATGAAAAGTATGGTCACTGGTGCATGTAGTGTCCCAGATTGTAAGAGGGATGTCTGACTGCCGGTTTATGCCCCGATCTCCACAGGGTCTGTCTTAAACCGGCAGTTGGACATCTCCCGAGGGTGCAGGCTGGGCTGAGGGGACCCCTTGCCCCTTGTGCATGAATTTTGTGCACCGGCCTTTAGTAATTAAATAACTGAGTGATTTTAATGTTGCATCTACTTCTGCCCCCAGATGACTTGGAATGGGTATGTAGCATAAGAGAGGGGCACCTCTTTGTTGTTTAAGTCACAGAGAGTTGGAGGACTTTTGTTGTCTATACTAATAAAAGGGTAATATGCTAATTAGACAGGGTCGACGGGATATCTTCTGGAAGTCTGGCTTCCTTCCGAACAAGGCCACGGTGGCGGGGGCTGAGGCAGAGGTGGTTAGGGGTAATCAGGCCGGCAGGGGAGCAAGCAGTTAGGGGCTATCAGGCCCGCAAGGGGGAGCAAGGAGTTAGGGGGCGATCAGGCTGGCAGGGGAGGGCAGTTAGGGTGATCAGGCCAGCAGGGGAGGGCAGTTGGGGGTGAGATCAGGCAGGCAGGCAGGTGAGCGGTTAGGAGCCAGCAGTCTCGGATTGTGAAAGGGATGTCCAACTGCAGGGTTAGGCTCGATCCCGCAGGGGTCCCACCTGAGGGTTCCCAGATTAGAGAGAATGCAGGCCAGGCTGAGAGACTCCTCCCCCCCCCCCCCACACACACACGCATGAATTTCGTGCACTGGGCCTCTAGTTACATTATAACCTAGATTGTCCTCATTGATCCAACTACTCTGCCACTGAAATCTTGAAGTGCATGAGAGGAGAAGACATGCCAAGTCTCAGGACAGAGCTGCCCCTAAGGTTATCTTGGTTCATCTCTTGAGATCATCTGAAAGCTTTATGTCTGCAGCTAACATTTAACTTGACATGGTGATTGTTGATACACCTCTAACTCTTTAATCACAATAAAAAAAATGTTCTTAAACTCGATCTATCATGGAAGCACCCCTTTTCCTAAGGAATAGTGTGAAGATACTGGGAGAGAAGAGTTATGACAGAGTTGGCATTCACCCTGGCATACCTACAGCTTACAGTAAAAAAAGAGACACTGTATATTCAGTGACACAAAAAGTACTAACCATCAAAGGATAGAAATGTGCTAGTGCTGTTACACCAAAGTTCAGTTGCAACATTTTATCTGGAAAGAATAAATCAATTATAAATTAGAAGGAAATGATAAAAAGTATTGTTTAAAAAGTATAGATCTTAGGGAAACAAAAATATACTTCAATTTTTCAAAACATTAGGATTGCAGAAACTTTATTATGATTTGTTACATAATTAGGAAAGCTAAGTAGAACCCAATGTGGAATTTAAAACGATATTACACATTTCCCTAGAATAGATCATTGAAAAAATTCTCATGACTCATAAATCACTGAAGGCTTTTATTTTTTCCTGTGAATGTTCTCGTTGTCATGGAAAAACCTACAAGAAGTCCAGAACAACACATTCAAGATTATCTGAATATTTTTGGTAAAATATGACAGCATACTTGTATCTTGATATATCAAATACATTTTTAACATTCAAATATCTTAGAGCCTAGTTGAGAGTATATTACTTTAAAATTGTGCATTAAAATAAATTTTCAATCTTAACATTTCATGGTGTGATTTCCATAGCTGTTGTTTAATATTACTACGAGCTGAATTTGTTTCATCAGACTTTTAGGTAGAGAAACCACAATTTTGGTGCCTGTGTGGCTTTTGCTAAGAGAGAGTCTGTAAAATATTTTCATAAATTAATAATCATTAAGCACATGTTTATTGCTTGAGTTGCAGTGGCTATATTTTTGCAAATTTAAGAGAGTCTGTAAAATATTTTCATAAATTAATAATCATTAAGCACATGTTTATTGCTTGAGTTGCAGTGGCTATATTTTTGCAAATTTCTTTTAAAATTTCTTAAGGACTTTAAACTCTACTTTTTTTTGTCATTTCCTTTCAGTTTCTTAAGTACTTCACTCAGCAAGGTCTGCAAGTTATCTTTCAAAAATTAAAACAAAATTAAATAGGCCCTGGCTGGGTATCTCAGTTGATTAGAGCTGTGTCCTGATACGCCAAGGTTGTGGGTTCGATCCCTAGTCAGGGCACATACAAGAAGCAACCAATGAGTGCATAAATAAGTGGAACAGCAAATCAGTGTTTCCCTCCCTTCCTCCCTCCCTCTCCAAATCAGTAATTTAAAAAAATTAACACTGTTCCAGAGACACTTATTCAATCTTTTAGTTCTGTGCAACTTTAACCTTTTATGTCCTTGTGTACAACATCTAATGCACCAGGACTTCCGGAAAGTCTCATCATGGTTTGCAGGTGATAATGCATATGAGTGTGTTTGAGTATCTTCTGGAGGCAGTTTCTCTAAGATACCTTTATAATAATGCCCCTTAGTCTGTCTTTAGTGGACTAAGTGATTAAACCGCAACATTTCAGGGTGTATCTATTTGTAAGCAAGTATATTACACATTGACATTGTACAATCCAATATTTTATAACAGCTAAGCAGTAATAATGCCACAGTGCTCATCCAGCAAAGGATAAGTAACATGACATATATTTAGAAATTTTCAAGGAGGCTGTAATTGGATGGTACCATAATCCCAACAGAGACAATTAACTTGAAGTTTCATTACAACTATTTATACACTTTAGCCTCAATCTGAGACCTTTTAATATGCTTTTGTGTGCCATTGTTCTTAATGAGAAAACTACTTAAAGTATATTTATAGACATATATACAATAGTTACAAAAATTATTTTTTAAATTGATTTGAGAGAATGAGAGAGAGAGAGAGAGAGAGAGGAGAGAGAGGAGAGAGAGAGATAAACTTGTTGTTCCACTTATTTATGCATTCATTGGTTGATTCTTGTATGTGCCCTGATGAGGGATTGAACCCATAACCTTGGCATATCAGGACACAACTCTAATCAACTGAGCTACCCGGCCAGGCAGGGCTGGTTGTTCTTAATTTCACTTTTAATCAAGTCTACTTAAATAAGCTGTCAACAAGATTGGGTTTGTTTGTCTGTCTTACATAGCAGTATACTTAAATCCAAAGTTGTCTAGTTCCTGTTGTGAACTATGAAGCATTTCTAAACATTATAAGATCCCTGATGTGAACGTCCTGTCAAAAATCTGGGGTCTAGCCTTTCTACAATCCAGTTTTCTCAATTGGAGCATCTCAATGCATCTGAGGGGAGTAGGAGGCTGGGTCAGTGGTTGTGAGGTTGGCTGCAGCTTTGCATTCTTTAGTCCATAATACAGCTCCCTTTTTAAGTTCTCCATATGGTTTTTAACATTCTTAAATATCAAATTTGTTTTATTTGATGACATGTTGATTTCTTAAAAAGAGTTATTAGACAATTTTAATCCTAGATCAATGCTCCTAGGCCTGCTAAAATGCTGACCACTACCACCGAATGTAATTACCCACATGGTACTTTCTTTACCCATGTGCCTGTCATTAGCCTGTTTGCCTTTAGATTCATTCCCACTGCTCTACTCTGCATGTCCCAGGCTCTCTTGCCATAGCAGCCATGGCAAGGATGCCCATACCTGCCTTCAAGCGAGAACCTACCACCAGGAATGTGGGAAGCTGAGAGCATCCAGCTCTGGTGCCTTGGGATCTGTGTCAGCACTGGAGCGGCGGTCCCTTGCTACAGAGGTAACCCCATTCAAGCACTGAGCATGGTGCGAACACAAGACCCTTCTGTGGGGAATCTGTGCTTGAGGAAACTGCCGCATCGGTGAGTCTTTCTCAAACCAATGACAGTCTGAGTCCCTGCTACCCAGTCTCTGATTTGCACCCTCTCCTTTCTCAGGCCTCATTTTAGCATTAGGTCTGAAGGCTTTCCCTGCTACTCCTATTCCTTCTCCCCTTTATCTTTCATAGGTAAACTTACCTCCAATAAATCTCTTGCATCTCAAATCCATCTTGATGTCTACTTCCCAGAGGATTGAATTTACACATCTGTCAATTACCTCCGATTCCATTCAGCCAATGGAATAAGATTGGAAGGAGGGAGGAAGAGAGAAAATGGGGGGACACCCTCTCCCCCCTCTTTCTATAGGAGGCATGCCAGTTGTGGCTGCACGTTCTCTATGGTGCCACCATGGCTTGAGGGCTACTTTTTCTGTGGTCCTCAGTTCCTGTCAAACTAACTGGCCTCTAGGCTCAACCACTGACAACAGAAAGATATGAAGTATTCTGCAAAAGATAGTGCTTGGAAACTACTTTTAACCATATGGCTGTCTTTGGGATAAAGGATGGTGAGGCAACCAAGATGTTATCAATAACAGGAAGCTACTATTACTCCTAAAGTAGTTGGGAGCAGATGGTATTTCTGGGGCTGACCCAACAGGGGAGAGCCGCAGGGCAGAACCCCATGCTCTGTCAGGCAGCTAGCTGCTGGCTCAGTCACTGTTCCTCCCTCCCACTTGCCCTGCTGGGCTGCCGGCCTGGCCTGCAGCTCTCTGTTCCTCCAGGGCCAAAGGAAGCACCTGCCTGCTTTCGCCCTTCTCCCAGCTGCAGGGCTGCATCTGAGGGCCTTCTGCTCTTTCTTCCCTTCTCATCTCCCATTTGTTCCCGGTTGCCCACCTTTAGATGTTTCAGTGCGCAGTCTCAGGTTTGCCTGTGTTGAGCAGGGATTTCTTTGTTGAATTATAGTCGGTTAACTTGTTGAAATTTCGGGGGTGGTGTGGGTAGGGAACAGTGCCTTCTCACTCGCCATCCCTTAGAATTGGCTTTTTTGAGCCCTGCATCCTTGCTCTTCTGGTAACAGATTGCCTCCCTCTTTTCTTCTAGAAAGTGTTCCTTCTCTCTTAGCGGTGCCCAAATTGAGGCATGCACCACCTCCCTCCCCAGCCATGGGGTTTGGGAATGAAACCCAGACTTGGTCAATCAGGATCCTTTTTTCCAGGAATTGCTAGGGATTCTGGGGAGAGAGGACGCTCCTTTTGAGCTCGTGGCCATGAAGGACTACGCAACCCTGTACCTGCTGGGGTCCATTCCCTGGAAAGAACCTGTCTGTGAGGGGCAAACCACAAAGAAGGCCACCTAAGAGATAGACACTTGATAACATTTTTTAAGCTCTTGGACAAAAGTGGAAAGAGAACACTGTTACTGCAAAGCACAAACCAACTCACAAAACCCTCAAATTGTTTTCCTTAAATTGTTAAGTTTTTAAAAATTTTCCAATTACAGTTGACATTCAATATTATATTAGTTTCAGATGTACAGCACAGTGGTTAGACACTTATATAATTTGTGAGTGATCCCTTGATAAGTCTGGTACCTGTCTGACACCATACATAGACAAAACTCTCCAGATTATAAAGGTCTTTCTCTTCCAGCTTGCCAAAAGGGAGTTCTGAGTGGCATTGTTGGTGAGAGGGGGAGGGTGTTGGAGATAAAATTAATTTGGGGTCACGGGCACAGAAAAGAAGGACACATCTGGTGTCTGGATGGTTGCTCAAGAGTGAGAGAACTTTGCAAACACCCAGCAGAAGTTGACTTATCTCCACCTTTTCGCTTCTGAGGTTCTGGCCCTTTCTGCAACATCCATCCTTTTTATTACACTGTGACAAGTCTTCCCTAACTCTTTGAAGTCAGAGCCCTTTATTTCTGCTACCAGCCTGTGCTGACATCTGTGACTAAGCTCTCTGGCTTCTTTGGGATTATTTTTTGAACCAGATGCCATAAAATAGACAAAAGGAGCTTGACAAATATTAAACTGTTTATTCATAAAACAGTAACATTATTTGTGGTAGGAAATAAAACGGGTTTTTAAATGCCTATGAGTGAATTGTTGAAAGCATCTTAACAGTCATCCATGTTTTCCTTAATTTTCAGTGAATTGCTTTAGTATATGTTGGGTTAATGTAATCGAATATTTAGTCTTTGCCAAGAATGGGTAGGTTTCTCACAGGACCTCAACATCAGCTGGAACTTAAGATCAGTAATTTATTTTTACTAGTTTGAACAAATTTAACTGTGCTACACACTGCATCCCCATGGCTTATTTATTTTATACCTAGAAGTTTCTGCCTCTTATTCCTCATCACCTTTTTCACTCATTCTCCCACCCCCTTCCTTCTGGCAACCATCAGTTTGTTCTCTGTGTCTATGAATCTGTTTCTGTTTTGATTGTTTACTTGTTTTGTTTTTAGATTCCATGTGTAAGTGAACCATATAGTATTTGTCTTTCTCTGTCTGACTTATTCCACTTAGCATAATATGCTGTAGATCCGTCCAAGTTGTCGCAAATGGCAAAATTTTATTCTTCTTATGGCTAAGTAATATTCCATTGTGTGTGTGTGTGTCCATACATACTGTACATACCACATATTCTTTATAGATTCATCTATTCCTGAACATCTAGGTTGCTTCCATAGCTTGGCTATTGTAAATAAGACTGCAGTGAACATAGGGATGCATATATCTTTTTAAATTAGTCTTTTGGATTTCTTCATATAAATACCTTGAAATGCAATTTCTAGGTTGCATGGTAGTTCTATTTTTAATTTTTTTAGGAACCTCCATACCTTTTCCAGAGTGGCTGCACTAATTTACAATCCCAACAGTGCACAGGGTTTCCTTTTTCCACATCCTCACTAACATTTGTTATTTGTTGACTTTGTGATAATAGTCATTCTGGCAAATATGAGGTGATAGCTCCTTGTGGTTTTAATTTGCATCTCCCTGATAATTAGTGATATTGAGCAACTTTTCATATGCCTGTTGGCCATCTGTATGTTTTCTTTGGAGAAATGTATATTCAGATCCTCTGCTTTTTTTTTAAATCATATTGGTTGATTTTTTCTTTTATGTTGAGTTATATGAGTTCCTTATAAATTTTGGATATTAACCCCCTATTGGATATATCACTTGTAAATAATCTCCCATTCAGGTTGTCTTTTAATTTTGTTGATGATTTCCTTTGCTGTGCAGTTTTTTAGTTTATGTATTCTCATTTGTTTATTGTTGCTTTTGTTGCCCTTGTCAGAGAAGACATTACATATTGCTAAGACGGATGTTACAGAGTTTACTGACTATGTTTCCTTCTAGGATTTTTATGGTTTTAGGCCTGACATTTAAGTTTTTAACCCGTTTTGAGTTTATTTTTGTATATGGTGTGAAAGTGATCCAGCTTTATTTTTTAGATGTATCTGTCCAGTTTTCCCGGCGTCATTTATTTAAGAGACTGTCATTTCCCATCGTATATTCTTGCTACCTTTGTGGTAGACTAACTGACCATATAAGTGAGGGTTTATTTTGGGGTGATCTATTCTGTCCCTTGGATCTATGTGTCTATTTTTATTTGTGTCAGTACCTGCGGTTTGATTATTATAGCTTTGTAGCATTGTTTGAAATCTGGGAGTGTGATTCTTCCAACTTTGTTTATGTTTACTTATGTATATTTTTATACATTATATTTTATGAAAATATTATGTTTGATAACAGTAATAAAAATCATATATTGTAGCCCTAGTCAGGTAACTCAGCTC
This sequence comes from Myotis lucifugus, assembly GCF_000147115.1. NCBI lineage: Eukaryota > Metazoa > Chordata > Mammalia > Chiroptera > Vespertilionidae > Myotis > Myotis lucifugus. The sequence goes on from NW_005871057.1 coordinate 11,013,930, forward strand.
AGTTGGAGCATAGTCTTGCACCAAAATTGCAGGTAGGATCCCCAATCAAGGCACATACGAGCAGCAACCCATGAATTCGTATATAAGTGGAACAACAAATCTATGCAGGCTTCTCTCCTCTCTTTCTCTCACTCAGATCAGCCAATAAAAATACCCAAAACTCTTCTGTTGAAAATTATGTATGTTATATAGACTGATCTTTCTTCTCTTCCAGCAAGACTCTCTTTCTCTTATTGCAGGGGGCAGAGCTGTCAAATGGGAAAATAGGCTTTTATTTCCCATTTGTCTCAGAGGGAGGGGGAGCCTGTGAACACTTAGGCATGGATATCCTTGTCTTGTTATCTCCTTGGCTGACTGGGAGCTCCATGAGTACAGGGAATGTCTAGCAGTGGTTGTCAACCTTCCTAATGCCGCGACCCTTTAATATAGTTCCTCATGTTGTGGTGACCCCCAACCATAAAATTATTTTCGTTGCTACTTCATAACTGTAATTTTGCTACTGTTATGAATCGTAATATAAATATCTGATATGCAGGATGTATTTTCATTGTTCGTGACCCACAGGTTGAAAACCGCTGGTCTAGGGCCTTTTCTCTTGTCTGTTCCCAGTGCCAGGAGGGGGCCTTGCTCAGCATAGGTGCCCCAAACCTGTCTGGTAAAGTGCAGCGTTTGCCCATGAAAATATTATTGAATAAATGTATTCCTCAAGGTTTTTACTCAGACAAAATTCAAAACCTCAAATCACTTCTTGCTTTCTCTATGACTTTGGGTACGTTACATCTCTCAGACTCATTTTTCTTATTATAAAATTTTCTTTATAAGGTTGTACTGAGGATCAGAGATAATTAGGTAAAATACCAAGCATGGGACTTCCCGTCTCCATGGTTGCCACTTCAGTGACTTGCTGCAGCACTGCAGACGTGTTATAAAACTTGTTTAAAGAGTTAAAATGTTCCTGCTGACCTTTTTTTCTATTAAATGGGATGTTTGGGCACTCTCCCATGGTTGTTATTCCACTGTAGAATTCAGTTGTACGGGAAGGACTGAAGACAAAATAACCACTAAGCCCAATTATTTATAAACAATAGCGTAATACAAGTTAGCAGCATACAAAGGAGAATAAGAGGAAGAGGAAAAACAGTTAATAAACACATTAGCTATAGTTCTCAGACCTAAAAAGTGTGATTTGTTGTGAGAACACAGAGGGGCATCCAGATCACACCTTTTCCCATATTTCACATTAGATCTCAATAAACTTTCCACATCCATAAGGTATTATAACAACACGTCAAGGCAGCTTTAGATTTAATGGTAGAATGCACATTCTAGTGCAAGGGACATAAACTCTGAGCTGGGCAGCAGTGAACGTCCTTTCCACTTGAGAAGAAACAGGAGGGCCCAAAATTTCAACTGCTGTCAGAGCAAAGGAAAACAATACCTGGATGTTTGGGGATTCCTTTGGCACTGCTCTGTAGAGAGGTGTAGGAAACTAAAGCCAGACACATGCTGTTATGATTTTGCCAGCCAGGGGAAAAATTCAACATCATTTTAGGTGTGTTCCCTTTTGAAGTTATACCCACCCTCTTGCAATCTCAAGATTAATTGGCATCTCCTAGATTGCTACTTAACAGAAAAAAATATTAAAAAACAAAAAAAAGATAAAGTGAAAAAAATTTGTTGAGCAACTAAAACTTCACGGTCGAGCCATGTAATTTTTATAAAGGTATGAGATATTGAGATAGCCCATGTCTTGCAAAAGTCATTGTGTGTTTGCCCGTTGCTTCTTCATGTTCCACCTCTTGCAAGCAGTCCTTTCTGCAAACTCTAACTTAGAATCAAATTCTTTTGTCCTCCTCTCTCCTCTCAAGCTCCATCCTTTCCTTCTTTTTAGCACTGACAGTTAGGTAGGTACACCATTAAAAGCTTTTAATAAAGGATTTCTTATTCTTTATAATGAACTTGGGAGGAACATTATACTTATCCCCATTAAACAAGCAACAGCTACTAAAAATGAAGACTTAGAGAAGGTAAGAAGGTTGTGTAAGGCCACGCCAGGAGGAGGTGCAGAACCAGGCTTTATCCTCATGGTAACCCCGGATTGTGTGTTCTTAAACACTGAGCAACGCTGTTTTCTCGTTGTATGCAAAGAACATCAACATAGCACAATAAATGTTTTTTATACATACATAAAAGGTGTGAGTAGTCTCATAAATCTCTGAAGTCTACATCATTTTGCCAAATATGCATTTTTACGGCAAGTCAGAGGATGGTTGAGCATTTTAATATGAAAGGTTGGAACCTTACCTTTCCAAAACAGCTCGGTTTGATTTGATGTAACATGCCTTAGTTTTCTACATTAATATTGCAAAATGTTACTCTCTGATGGTTTTATAGGTCTCTAGGCAAGTAGTGAAGTGATGAAGAATGCAGAGCACTTTAATGTGTAATTAAAAATACCTTCAGGTGAGCTGAAAGTTGCTCTTCCTTGCTGTATATTTGCCAGTTGAATGGCAAGAGTCGAGTTGGCATGGCTTAGCAAACACCCCTTTTTGTTTTGTCTGCTTGTGTCTGTGTTCTTAATATTGTTTGAAAGAGTTTGCCTTAGCACAGAAAAAAAAATCATGCACTGAAATTTTTATTAAACCAACATACCAGTGAAACTCAGATGTTTAAAGAGACTGTCCAGACGTGAAGTAAACAGAAGTAATCTATTCCTTATTTATCCAATAATATCCCAGGTTATATAGGATGAATACATATATGCAAACATATATATTACCTTGGAAAATTTAATTACTTTTGGACTGGTGACAACAGTTATGCATATAGTAACTTGTTATAATTTTAGGTGTCATTAAATACTGCCTTGTAGATCTCAATCTATCTAGCTCAGGAGAAGTGTATTCATCTCTTTCCTGGCAAGAAGGCACTGTAGGCACAGGTTTTTAAATATTTTCATTGATAATATTGTCTGCAGCACATTTCAAAAGACTTTCTCGAGGCTTTGCCTTGTTTAGAAGCAAGCTCCAGCAACTCCAGTTATGTAAATGATGCCACAATTATATAATGTTCTTTTTAAAAAAATGTTTTTATTGATTTTTAGAGAGAGAAGGGGAGTGGTAAGGGGAGATAGAGACAGGGATAGAGGTAGAGATAGAGATATATATATAGAGAGAAATATCGATAGGTTGCCTCCTGCATGCCCCTTACTGGGGACCAAGTCTGCAACCAGGGTATGGGCCCTGACCAGGAATCAAACCATTGACCTTTTGGTGCATGGGACAGTGCTCAACCAACTGTGCCACACCGTCCAGGACTATATAGTGTTCTTTTATGTTTTAACAAAGCAGAATATCTTTAGACTACAGATGAATTCTCTAGGGAAATTTAAGATTGCATCGAAGATAGAAAGTGTTAAAAACTAGAACCTCAAAAAGCATTACAGGGTAGTAAAGAATTCAAAGTAATTAAAGAAGTCTTTCCCTTTAGTTTATAATTTTACATGGTTGATGTTGCTTAAGTTGGAATTGTGCATTATTAACAACATATAAATATACTTAAATATGGATATAATGCCACAGTATGTGTATGAACTCATATGTGTATATGTATATGTGTATTAGTAGCTTGCTTCTTAATAAGGTACTGGTACATATATTCTGATGCATATCTCTCCCTGGCCCCAATTCTTTTATTTCATTGGCACGTGAAATTCTTGTTTTGTCCAAATGCGTCAGAGGATCTGGGAATTTGTGTGAGCAAAGGTATGTGCAACTTGTTCTAGAAAAAAAAGTTTGTTCTCTCTATAGCAGGACAAATTACACTGTATATGCATAGTACTATGAAAACAGCAGGGGCACCATTGTTAGGCATTCATGAGTTCAACTTCCCCCTTTGCCAATTATTAGCTGGTTTACTTTGATCCTCAATTTTCCCATCTAAAATGGGGATGATAATCGTTATCACATAGGAGTGGTATGAAGATACATGTGAAATGAATGCGGAATGAGGTAGAAAGAATTTCTCAGATTAGGGAAGAGCATAGTTTAGAAATAAGGGAGTGGCCATTTGAATGCTACTGCGAAATTGAGTAAGATGAGGAAAAAATGTTTAGATTTAGCAACAGGTAGATCATCACCAGACCTTAGGTCCTAGATTGCCCAGTAAAAGTGCCCTAGTCATTGATAACTTTAGGAACGATCATTTCAGAAGAGTGATACAAGCAGGAGTCAAACTTGAATATATTATGGAATGCATAGGAGGTCAAAAAGTGGAGACATTAAGGGTAGATAGTTTTTAAAAAGAAGTATGATATACAAGGAAGGAGAGAGTAGGACCAAGGATAAAATGAAATGTAAGGTGAAATTATTTTTGTAAAGATGTAAAACAGACCTGAACATGTCTCAGGGTAATATCTGACAGCGCAAAAGGGAGTAAAGAAAGAGCAGAAAGAAGGACACACAAAGGAGAAAGTCTTCTGAAAAGGATCCAGAATACAGGAGGCAGTTGGGTCCTGAAGAGAAGGAGGAGCACTTTAGCAACTGCAACAGACGGGGGAAGAAGGTATAGGAGTGCAATTGCTAATAACTATAGATGTTTGCCGATGGAGAATTAAAGTAATTACAATCTGTTGACATACTTTCTCTGTAGTAGGAGGTGAGACTATTTGCTGAGAATGAAGGGGTGAGGTAGGGGTATTATGGATTGAAGTGAGTAAAGAAGTCATGGAAAGCTAATATATATGCAGAATTTGAGTGAGATTTGAATAAAATTCTGCAATAGAATTACCTGGCAGTATTCAGGGCACAGTTGAAGCACATGAGCATCACTTATTATGATGCCAATTTGTCCTCCATGTGATCTGCTCCAGTAGCACTCAGTTTCCTGGTGTTAAGCACAGATAAGGTAGATGTATCATTTTTTTATAGAAATAAAGTTTTGCCAGATAGAAATGTATTAAAAGGACAGAGGACCAATAAAAGATGTAAAAATTGCCAATACAATGAGTGAAAGGACAAATCATAAAATCTAAATGAGATGGGGGATAAGTGAATCCGGGATGGGGTTTATAGATAGGGAAAGAATAAAGAAGACAAGTAGCTTCCCAATGTTGAGGTCATGATAGAAAGAAGTGGAACAACAAGATGAAAAGATTGGAGGTTGTGGTCAGAATCTGAGAAGTTTGAATTAGTGATTTTGAAAGTAGAAGTAAAGCCATCACCATCAACAACATAATTTACCTACTCTCTTATGATAAACATAAGTGGGCACTCCACCTTCTCATCTCAGTCCTAGATCTGAAGAACTCAAGAAAGTCACTCAATTCAAAATGGCCAAGTCTCCTTCCAGCTATAGAGTATGCTGGGAGACGAGAGGGGAGAGGACCAAGGTAAGGAGCCTGGGAGGGAAGGTTATTAAAGTTTTAAACTAAACTTATAAGTGAGTTGGATTTAGGGTCAGGTCAATAAGACATGGTTCAGACTGAACAGAAGTTTTCAGGACCTGTCAGCACTTTGGTAGAGCATGTCCCCTGACCAGAAATCAAACTGTGACCTCCTGGTTCACAGGTCAACGCTCAACCACTGAGCCATGCTGGTCGGGCATAGGTGATATGTTTTGATTTATTTCTTTACCTTAGTATATGAAGTAAAAAGATCATGCATTTGTAGTACAGTTCTAATTACTGAAAATTGTCTGCATGATGTCTGTGCATGGCACGTGAGTGTTTGTTATGGGATTGTTGAGATGCCTCTTAAAGGCACATACTTTGCAAGTGTCAGTTTCCTTCTCCTGTCTATATTTAATACTTTTATAATAAAAAGGAATGAAGTTGTTTATGTTTGAAAGTAAAGATTACAACCAAAACAAAACAAAAATGTTCCATTTCTTTATGTTTCTTGCATTGCTATCCTTAGCTTTGAAGAAGTAATCACCTCCTCTGCTTTGGCAGAGAAGACTTTTATTAGCCAATTCAGTTAGAGATTCTGAGAGTTCTCAGACCTATTATATAAATACGTCCATTTATTATTGTTGCCTTTGGGGTGGGGGTTGAGGGCTGTCTTAGGATCCTGTGCCTTCTCTCAATCCCGCAAAGTCAGGCCAGGTGCTGAGAGCCTCTTGTTTATTTTCCCTAGGGCGATTGCCTGAAGTGTTCAAGGTTATATGTTTCCCAATTCTGCAGAATCGAGCTGGCTGCTAAGATCTGCACCTGCTATTGAGGTCCATGTGCTATGTGCAGGGACTTACACATGCCCTCTGTGTGGGTGCATGGGGTGCATACATTGGGATACATAGAGTGCCAGCCATGGGATGGCATGAGAGACACTGAGGTTGCATGTTGGTTGGTTGGTTGGTGGGATTGTCTGCCGGCAAGTTATCCTGTGGAATCCATGAGGGAAGCTCTCGGTGGAGTCCCTGAGCAAGATCCACACCCAGCTATTGAGATTTGTACACTAGTTGCTATGAGCTCCTACCTTTTCTTGCTGCCACCAGGGGATTGAGCGAAGCCCATTATTTTAGTGTTTGGGGTGAAGCTGGACAGAAGTGAGCCTCGTGAGCCCCATCCCACAAGGCTGAGGAAGCCAAGTGTTCCTTTTGCTCTTATTTTTTCTCAATGGAAGAACTTATGGGCCATGGAAGCCTCTCTTGGCCCTGATCATTCCCCTCTCAGCTGGACTCTGGGGCTCCCATACAGGTATTCTCATCTATGGATGGTTGCCAAATCGGTGTTTCTGTTGGGAGATGAGGGCTGGAACCTCTTATTCCACCATCTTGCTGATGCCATTCCTGTAAAAGTCCTATTTAGAAGTATTTCTGAATTGTTTAAGTAATAATAGTAATCAGTACTTAATAGTTGACAAAGTGCTTTTCAAGGACTATAATTTTTTAAATTCTTAAAACATCTTTCTGAAACTGATACTATAATTTCCACTTCACAGAATATTTTACCATAGTCATAGAATTAAAGTTAAGACTAATGCCTCATATAACTAAAGTCACAACCCATATATAAACCTTGGTCCTTTGTTATTTAAAACAGTGCCCTTGAATTTTGCCATGTTTTCCTAGTAGATAACATATGTTTTGATAGTTATTTAAAATTAGAAGGTTAAGGAAATACTGTGTGATATTTTATAACATTAAAATTATGTTTATAAAACATTTGTTTTAATACTTATTTGGTTGACCTCCAAGAAAAGCCATCAAATGCCTATGAAAACTTTAATGCTTATTAATACAGACTGGTGCTTTGGTAAAAAGTATTTTCATTACTCTTAAATATTTTGGAATTTATGATGTGTGTCAGTGCATTTTGTCTATGAAACTTTTACCTCTTCAAAGCACTATGCAGTCAGTATAGGTGTGGGATGCTGGGTGTGATGCTGAATTTTAAGCAGCTTCTTATTAAGTTTATTCAGGAAAAATAGAAAATGTGCCTTGCAAGGGAGGAAGAACATGTGCTATTGAAGTATGAACACATGCCTCAGTAACATATAATTCTTGTGCAGGATTATCAGACTTCTTTGGAGGAGAAGATAAAATTCAAAGACAAGGATTCTATTGAATTTGTGTAAGCACAGCCAACCAATGGCCAGCTTGTGTCCAAGCTAGATACAAAAGGAAAACAGACTTCATTTCATTTTGTAATCAGCATAGTGTTTTTTAACAACTAAGGAAAACTCGTAGTGCCCTATTTTATACACTTTGCTGCTTTAGTTACTGGCAAACTTAGAGGTAGTTATTTTGGGTTTGCTTGTCTAATACTGAGCGAGTAGGTATTTGTTGATCATTTGTCATTTAAAGTCAACTGTACAGAGCTAAGTGTAAGGCGTGAAGATGAACGCGGACCAGGATCTGTGAATTAGTTGCACTGTGTGCCAGGAATTGCTGCTGGTGGCTTGTTCCTTTTGAATTCCTGCATACTGACTTAGAGCAGGTTCAAAGGAGGGTGTTTTCCAAATAAAGGCTACAATTGAAAATCTGTCCACCCTTTTTCACTCTCCTGCTAACTTATTAGTGATTAAAAACTTTTTTTTCACTGAAGTAAAAATTCCAGAAAGAGGACAAATTGAAATCATCTCTTTGACTCCATGACTAATACCTAAACCTCCTCCAAATCCTATATGAAGGGCTGTTTATCTTATATCTGGATGCTCACTTTATTCTTAAATATAAATACAATTTTCCTCTTAGCAGGGGAAACTTCTTTATTTCTCAATTAAAAAAAATCTTAATATTTTTTAGTGTGTGTGTGTGTGTTCATATCTCCGCTCTTTCCTTTTGACCAACACACTCCCTTGTACCTCAGTCTGATAATTGAGTATCTGTCGAAAGCCTGATTACCTGTCTTTTGCCTTAATTCCTATCCCAATATCCTCCTATATTTATCTTTTTCAACCAAGGGTGTGCATCAGAATGAACTGCAAAGGTTTCTAAAACAGATTCCTAAGCCATATACCCCAGTCAGATTTGTATTTAGAAGGTCAGGGCTGAAGTCAAGTCTTTCACTTTTTAATAATGTGCACAGACTGCTATGACTTCCCCCACGAGTTTGCTTCATCCCATTTCTAGCTTCCACGCCACCTTTGTCCGATCTGTTTATCAACTAACTGAGCCACAGCTCTTATGGTGTAGAAATCAAGATTTCACCAATAGAGCCAGGGCAGAAACATCAGAAAAAACAGCATCGTTTATTAGTCATAGGCTTATAAAGATAGTATTTTTAAAAATAAATGAGTGTTTATATTTTGGTCTTCTGTTTCGGGTGTTATTAAAAATGATTAGAAAAAAAGAATATATCAAGGAAAGAATTTTAAAATAGCATACAAAACTTGTTGAAATCCTTAAATTAGGGAGGGTTCACAAACATATATATAATTACACACACACTTTGGCTCCCATTGGGCTAAGTAAGTCTAGAAGGAGACCCAGGAATCTGTATGTTTAATAACCACAGAGGGTACGGATGATTTTTGGATCACATCTTGAAAAATAGTAGCCTGAACCAACTAACATTGCACATCTTGGTTTTCATCCTGATTTTTAAAATCATTCTTGTTTTTAAACATACTTGTCTAACAAATGCAATTTTGCCTCTATGGTTGAAATATATGATCATTGGAAACCCAGATCTTACTCAGAACATGAAATGACTATTTTATTTTTTATATTACATTCTATTAAGAAGCTATGTCTCTTGATTTCTTTTAAAAACAGGAATAGTGCACTTTCTCCCCAATTATGCCTAATGCTAATAGTGTCTTGGTTGGCTGAGGCTGGGGCACCACCTCCATGTCATGGCAATGAATAAAAAATGGCAGGTTTTGCCCAGCCAGCATAGGTCAGTAGTTGAGCATTGACCTATGAACCAGGAGGTTTTGGTTTGATTCTGGTCAGGGCACATGCCAGGGTTGCTGGCTCAATACCCAGTGTGGTGTGTGTAGGAGGCAGCTGATCAATGATTCTCTCTCATCATTGATATTTCTCTCTCTCCCTTCCTTTCTGAAATGAATTAAAAATATTTAAAATGGCAGGTTTAGTTTGCAAACATATGCCTGCGATGTGCCGGCTCCAGAAGTTCTGCTATAAAAAATTCCATTGACACAAATGGTATTTGGAGAAGTCTACAAGTTCATTTTTAGTGGAGGATCTTTTTTTTCATGGCAGTCCAATCTTATTTCAGCTCTATGTATAAACACTAACATTCTATTCTTTGTTTTAAAATATTAAATGTATAGTTTGAAGGTTTTTACAAACTAAAAAAAAAATCAAGGTTGAAAAATGAAAGGAGTAATGTGGATAGAATTTTCTCCTTTTCCCAGTGGAGATATTGTTATTATTTTAATCTCAAGGAATTATATTGTATTTTATTATGCTTCGGTAGCATCAACAATGCCCTTATTGGTCTGTCTTTTCAAAATGAACTGCAGAAATGCTCTGTGCTGTAGGTAATAATATATATCAGATCTACAGGATTAGTGGCGTGTACTGTGGAATGTATACACATGGCCAGCAGGCTGCTGGGTGTCTTCTAAAGTCTTACTCTTTTACTGCTACTCTTTTTTATCTCTTTGCATTTAGGTTAACAACCAGTGGAAGAAGATACTTTTAACTTTAGAATATCTTATGAAAGTCCTTTCCCCAAGGTAATGGTTACTCTTGCCTTTCATTTTGGTTTTATATAAAGATTTATATACATTTTGTTGAAAGATACTTAAATAATTATTAAGACATCAACAGGACAAAAAAAGAATTACGGAATAAAAATGCAGTATGAAAGGAAAGGGCACTATTTTTGCAGAGGCTTACTTTATATTTGATAGAATATATGGCAGCGGTTCTCAACCTGTGGGTCGTGGCCCTTTGGGGTCGAACGACCCTTTCACAGGGGTCGCCTAAGGCCATCGGAAAACACATATACAATTACATATTGTTTTTGTGATTAATCACTATGCTTTAATTATGTTCAATTTGTAACAATGAAATTTGGGGTCACCACAACATGAGGAACTGTATTAAAGGGTCGTGGCATTAGGAAGGTTGAGAACCACTGATATATGGAAATACATTTGATTTCAAAAGCAACTACGGCCATAATTGCACATCATCTCATGCTTGTAATTTCATTAACATATAACAACTCCTCTTACTTATTTATGGGAGAAACTTCATGTGAGAGGAATCTCTGAGACAGACAACATATTAAGTTAAAGTTGAACTGCTGAGAGAGATTGTGATGAGTAGGAGAGGTGCAGCACTGAAGCGGTGCTGGAGGAGTAAATACTATAAAATAGCAAGAATAGAAGCACTAAACACAGACTTTGATGAGTCTTCATTTTTGTTAAAAGCCAGCTCTGATGGGGCTCCCAGTCATATCCTTTGTTAAAGGTTGTGCTTCTCACCCGCTCTTATTTATGCTACGTGCTTTTAAAAAGTCATATTTGGGAGCATCTAAGCTTGTGATTAATCCTGTTGTATCTGTGTGTAATGACATATAAAGTGCTCAGCCATTCATTGTACTGCTCACATTTATTCACTGTAAAAAAAAGAGCTGAATACCTCCTAATGCCTGCCCAATACACCTGGCAATATTACAATGACAAGAAGAATATTTAAGTTCTTTTAGGTCTTTGAAACAAAATATTTTCGTTTATTAATAAAGTAGTAGTCTTCTTGAAGATGTGTGGGAAAATGTTTTAATTTTTGTTAAAGAAAAATTAATCATTCCCATTTGTCAGAGAGAAATCCAAGTGAAACAAGACTACATAAACTGCCACCTTTAGAGTGCAGGAAACAAATAACAAAGGGATGTTCCCACCTAGTCACATTTAAGTTAAAATAATACTACAAATTCTGGAGTCATAGAAAGACTATTTTGTGCTGTTTAAATGCATTTCCTGTGGGAAAAATGAGCAAACCTTCTCCCACCATTGTATTTTGAAAATACATGGTGTAAGAATAAACAAACAAGGACCTTTCTCTATACTTTTTAGTGTTTAACTCTGAACTCTTGGTTGCCGAGGTGATGAGCACATCTGTACAGGTTTCAACAGGGGTCCTCCTTGCTTTAAAATAGGGAGAGCAAGCCTTTAAACCTGTTTCTTGTCATGCAATTTGGGGACAGTATGGTACTCAGCCTTCAGCTGACCTAAACGATAGAGTGAAAGGACAGCTCCCAGCATGTCATCTCTTAACAGATTTCGGTGGGGCCACCAGCATTCCTAGGCTGCATTCTAATACTAGACTGATCTGTGTGTACCCAGCTCAATACATGGTACATCCTCTGTAGGCAAAACATATTCGCTTTAGGGGAGTAAAAACCTAACCATGCAAATGCACATGTGCACGCGTGCGCACACACAAACGCGCACTATTTTAAAGAGATGAGGAAAAGGCAAAAATCCTGAAGATTTTATCTTTTGTGTGTGATTAGATACAGTATCTTACATATGAATGGTGATAGCCATTGGTGATTTTCTTAAAGAGTTAACACATGCATAAATTTGCTCACCATGGTTTTGCAGACCACATGGTTGATGGACAAGCCAATTAACACATTTTTCACTGTATTAAACATCCATTGGGCATGTATCAACGAGCAAATGTAGTGTCCAAATCAATCCTATATAATAAAGAGGTAATATGCAAATTGACCATCACTCCCTCACACAAAGATGACCCGCCCCCATGTGGGCACAAGATGGCCACCACAAGATGGCCGGCAGGGGAGGGCAGTTGGGGGAGATCAGGCCTGCAGGGGAGGGCAGTTGGGGGTGACCGGGCTTTCAGGGGAGAGCAGTTCGGGGCAATCAGGCTGGCAGGGGAAGGCAGT
>NW_005871057.1:11026360-11027944 GCF_000147115.1 Myotis lucifugus
CTTCTGGGCGAGCTGTTCAGTACAATAGAGACTCCTGTCAGAGAGAACTATAGCCTCGAGTCATCCAGCACCTGCACCCAGAGGGCAGAGCCACGACTGACTCTCTGTAATCAAGATAAGGCAATAAGGGGATTTACCGACCGGCCCGAATCAGGACTGTGGCTCACACACCAGAGGAACAGTGTATCAGAGGAAAATTCAACATTCTCCCTGAATTCCCGGCGTGCCAATAAGAAGAGTAGAAGATCTGAAGCACCTGCATTACTGCACATTTTTATTTTTATTTTTTTAAAATTACTTTTTCTCCTTTTAACTAAGAAAACATTTTTTTTCTTTTTTTCTTTTTTCTTTTTCTCCATCACCTGATTTTGCCCTTTCAGCTACTACATTTTTATTTTTAACTAGTACTATACCCGCTACCATTTTACCATTCATTAAAGTGTTCATTTTTATTTGGTCTTTATTTTATTTTGGACTAATGTTCTCCATTCTATTTCATCGTTCCTTTAGCAACATTTTTCTCTACCTCAATTTGCCTCTGTGCTAAACAATCTTCCCCACTTTTTCCCTTTTGCTGTCCTGTTTCTCTTACCCTACTCCAGCTTTTGATTTTCCCTATTCTTTTTACCCCCTGTCAAAATTTAACCCTGCTTATATATCCTACGTCCAATCCCCTGTTCTAAATCCTTATACCTTTCCCTTATCTTCCTTCACTATCCAATTTTTTTTTCTCTTCTTCTTCTTCTTTTCTCTCTCTATTGTTTTATTGTTGTTTGCTTGATTGACGAGTATATTGGGGTGTTTTTTTTAGGATTGTTTGTGAGGTTAGACTGCTTATTCTTTTATTTTCCTGTCCCTCCCTCTCCCCCCCCCCTGGTTATTTCTGTGCTTCTGTTTCCCCTTGCGTTGCTTGATATTATTGGTTGTTTGTAGTTTGTATTCATCTCCAGGAATCTGTTGCTGTAATTTGTTGGTATTAGTGGTGGACCTATAGGAGTTTTCTCCTCATATAAATAGTCTCTTCCCCTTTTATACTTCATTCTCTTTTCTCTCTTACTTTTTTTTTTCCTCCTCTTTTTCCCCTCCCTTTTTCCAATTTCATTTTTGCACTCCTTTTTTTCTTTCTTTCTTTTTTCTCTTCTACCTTTTTCTCTTCTTTCCCCCGTATCTCCGAAATGTCTTTCTGAATTCTTCCCACACAGTTATCTTTCCTTCTTTAATACAATTAAACACTAAATAGGAACCTTTGCTTAATGAAAAAGTCTCTAGTGATCATTCATGGGCCCCTGCTGGATCACATTATGTTAATGTCAGGGAACTTTCTTTATATCCTTGCACGCACTAAATGCCTTTATCAGTGTTTTGTACATAGTAGGGATTTTAAAAACGATTTTAAAACAATTCCCTCTTTCCATAATTATGTCACAAAATTATGTAATAATTCTGTGATGAGTAATAACCAAGGCCTTGGCAGCACTTACTGTGTGCCAAGTTCTGCTTTAAGCACTTTGCATATATATTAGCTGATTTAATCCTCACCACTCCCTGATGTAGACATTAATCTTATCTCATTTTAAAGGCACT